>NC_134699.1:60246291-60476291 GCF_050947455.1 Rhinoderma darwinii
ATTGAGGGGGTTGGAGGAGAAACGTTTGCATATGTGGGTTTATGAAAATACACTTCTCTCTCTGCGGCCGTGGGTGGGTCACAGGTCAGTGGGGTGGAGTTGGGTTTATATTTATACTTTATATTTGTACGTTTTTGAAAGAAAGCAATCTGTTAAGGATCTGCCAGGCACAGCTTCTGTATCCACGCCCATAGGTAATCAGTCTGCACCTGCTTCTATGTCTGTGAGACTGACTCCATCTTCCACCACTCAGGATGGCAGGCTTAGGAGTGGGAGAGCCTATCACAGCCTGGCCAGACGGAGCTAGCTCCCGCCCTCTGTCTATTTATACCTGCCTTTCCTGTTCCTCCTTGCTTGTGATTCTTCTCTGTTGGTTTCCTGGCCCTGCTGCAGCTTCTTGAACTACTTGTCCCTGCTTCGTATTGACCCTGGCTTACTGACTACTCTTCTGCTCTGCGTTTGGTACCTCGTACACTCCTGGTTTGACTCGGCTTGTTCACTACTCTCCTGCTCTGCGTTTGGTACCTCGTGCACTCCTGGTTTGACTCGGCTCTTTCACCACTCTTGTTGCTCACAGTGTTGCCGTGGGCAACTGCCCTATTTCCCTTTGCTTTGTGTACCCTTGTCTGTTTGTCTCGTGCACTTACTGAGTGTAGGGACCGCCGCCCAGTTGTACCCCGTCGCCTAGGGCGGGTCGTTGCAAGTAGGCAGGGACAGAGTGGCGGGTAGATTAGGGCTCACTTGTCTGTTTCCCTATCCCTGTCATTACATAATCACAAGCCCATATACCTACTCTACCCTGGTCCCTCACACCACTATGGACCCCCTTGAGACCCTGGTTCAGCAAATGCAGGGTCTCTCCCTACAGGTCCAGGCCCTGGCTCAGAGGGTCAACCAGCCTGATGCTACCATGGTAGTGCCCCTCACCTCACTTCTTCAACCCCACCTCAAGTTGCCTGACCGGTTCTCAGGGGACTGGAAGACTTTCGGGAGAGTTGTAGGCTCTATTTTCGTTTAAAGCCCCACTCCTCAGGTTCTGAGAGCCAGCGGGTGGGTATAATTATGTCCCGGCACCAGGAAGGGCCCCAAGAATGGGCCTTCTCCTTGGCTCCTGATGCCCCTGAACTTTCCTCCGTTTATCTTTTCTTTACTGCTCTCGGACTCATTTATGACGAGACTGACAGGACTGCCTTTGCCGAGAGTCAGCTGGTGACCTTACGTCAGGGTAAGAGACCTGTTGAGGAGTATTGCTCTGACTTTAGGAAGTGGTGCGTAGCTTCTCGGTGGAATGACCCTGCCTTAAGGTGCCAGTTTAGGTTGGGTCTGTCGAACGCCCTGAAAGACCTGCTAGTTAGCTATCCCTCTTCTGACTCCCTAGACCAGGTTATGGCTTTAGCGGTACGACTTGACCGATGTCTCAGGGAACAACAACGTGAACGTTTATGTGTTTTCTCCTCTGACTCCCCCATGATGCCTCCCGAGGTTCCGTTGCTTCGTTCTTCCACGGAAGACTCGGAGGTACCTTTGCAACTCGGGGCCTCCGTGTCCCCCCAACAACATAGAGAGTTCCGCAGGAAGAATGGTCTCTGCTTCTATTGTGGGGATGACAAGCATCAAGTGAACACCTGTCCTTCCTAGGCGTAAGAATAAGCAGCCGGAAAACTTCCGCGCCTAAGTGATCATCGGGGAGGTCACTTGGGCGCACAGGTATTTCCCGTAAATATGAAACGTAATAAAATCTTGCTTCCCTTTCAGGTCTCTTTTGGTGGTAGGTCTGCTACCGGCAGTGCCTTCGTGGATTCAGGGTCTTCTGCTAATATCATGTCTGTGGAATTTGCTATGTCTCTAGCTATGCCTTTGATTGATTTGCCTAAACCTGTCCCGGTAGTGGGTATCGACTCCACTCCTCTTGCTAATAGTTATTTTACACAGCATACCCCTGTTTTTGAACTCCTTGTTGGCTCCATGCATTTGGAGCAGTGCTCTGTACTGTTGATGCAGGGATTATCGTCCGATTTGGTTTTAGGCCTTCCCTGGTTGCAGTTGCATAATCCCACGTTTGACTGGAATACTGGGGATCTTACCAAATGAGGTAATGAATGCTTGACGTCATGTTTTTCTGTTAATTCTATTTCTCCCCCTGAGGAGGTGAACACGCTACCTGAGTTTGTTCAGGACTTCGCTGATGTTTTCTCGAAGGAGGCCTCTGAAGTGTTACCTCCTCATAGAGAATACGATTGCGCTATCGATTTGGTACCAGGAGCTAAGCTCCCTAAGGGTAGGATATTTAATCTCTCTTGTCCCGAACGTGAAGCCATGAGAGAGTATATCCAGGAATGCCTGGCCAAGGGCTATATTCTCCCCTCTACTTCTCGGGTAGGTGCTGGCTTCTTCTTCATAGGGAAGAAGGATGGTGGTCTTAGGCCATGCATTGACTACCGTAACTTGAATAAGGTCACTGTAAGGAACCAGTATCCCTTTCCTTTGATTCCTGATCTCTTTAATCAGGTTCAGGGGGCCCAATGGTTCTCTAAGTTTGATCTACGGGGGGGCGTATAACCTTATCCGCATCAAAGAGGGGGATGAGTGGAAGACTGCGTTTAACACGCCCGAAGGTCATTTTGAATACCTCGTCATGCCCTTTGGGTTGTGTAATGCTCCCGCGGTCTTCCAGAATTTCATAAATGAGATTTTAAGAGATTACCTGGGGGTATTTCTTGTAGTGTACCTTGATGACATACTTGTGTTTTCCAAGGACAGGACCTCCCACATTGAGCATGTCAGGAAGGTGCTCCAGGTCCTTTGGGAAAACAAACTGTTTGCGAAGACCGAAAAATGTGTGTTTGGGGTGCAGGAGATACCATTTTTGGGTCAAATCCTCACTCCTCATGAATTCCGCATGGACCCCGCCAAGGTCCAGGCTGTGGCGGAATGGGTCCAACCTGCCTCCCTGAAGGCGTTACAGTGCTTCTTGGGGTTCGCTAATTATTGCAGGAGATTTATTGCTAACTTCTCGGTCATCGCTAAGCCTCTTACGGACCTCACTCGCAAGGGTGCTGATCTCCTCCACTGGCCTCCTGAGGCTGTCCAGGCTTTTGAGGCCCTTAAGAAGTGCTTTATCTCGGCCACGGTGTTGGTTCAGCCCAACCAAATGGAGCCATTTATCGTGGAGGTTGACGCGTCCGAGGTGGGAGTGGGGGCTGTCTTGTCCCAGGGTACCAGGTCCCTCACCCATCTCCGTCCCTGTGCCTACTTCTCCATGAAGTTTTCGCCCACTGAGAGTAACTATGATATTGGCAACAGCGAACTCTTAGCCATTAAATGGGCATTTGAAGAGTGGCGCCACTTCCTGGAGGGGGCTAGGCACCAGGTAATGGTCCTTACCGACCACAGGAATCTGGTTTTCCTAGAATCGGCCTGGAGGCTAAACTTGAGACAAGCTCGATGGGCGTTATTTTTTACCAGATTCAATTTTTTGGTTACCTATAGGGCTGGGTCTAAAAATATTAAGGCTGATGCACTGTCGCGTAGCTTCATGGCCAGCCCTCCTTCGGAGGAAGATCCTGCTTGTATTTTGCCTCCAGGTATAATCATTTCCTCTATTGATTCTGATTTAGTCTCTGAAATTGCTGCTGATCAAGGTTCAGCTCCCGGGAACCTTCCTGAGAACAAGCTGTTTGTTCCCCTGCATTTCCGGCTAAGGGTACTTAGGGAAAATCATGACTCCGCACTATCTGGTCATCCAGGCATCCTGGGTACCAAGCACCTCATTGCCAGAAACTATTGGTGGCCTGGGTTGCCTAAAGACATTAAGGCCTACGTCGCCGCTTGTGAGGTTTGTGCTAGGTCCAAGACTCCCAGGTTCCGACCAGCGGGCTTACTACATTCTTTGCCCATTCCCCAGAGACCTTGGACCCATATCTCCATGGATTTTATCACCGATTTGCCTCCATCTCAAGGCAAGTCGGTGGTGTGGGTTGTAGAAGACCGCTTCAGTAAGATGTGCCACTTTGTGACACCCTCAAAAAACTACCCAATGCTAAGACGTTAGCTACCTTGTTTGTCAAACACATCCTGCGTCTCCATGGGGTCCCTGTCAATATTGTTTCTGACAGAGGGGTACAATTTGTTTCTTTGTTTTGGAGAGCCTTCTGTAAAAAGTTGGAGATTGATCTGTCCTTCTCCTCTGCCTTCCATCCTGAAACTAATGGCCAAACCGAGAGGACTAATCAGTCTCTAGAACAATATTTAAGGTGTTTTATCTCTGACTGTCAATATGATTGGGTCTCATTCATTCCCCTCGCCGAATTTTCCCTTAATAACTGGGTCAGTAACTCGTCAGGGGTCTCCCCCTTTTTCTGTAATTTTGGGTTTAATCCACGGTTCTCCTCCGTTTCACCTGGTAGTTCCAACAATCCCGAGGTAGAGGTCGTTCATCGGGAACTGTGCACAGTCTGGGCCCAGGTTCAGAAGAACCTAGAGGCGTCCCAGAGCATACAAAAAACTCAGGCAGATAGAAGACGTTCTGCTAACCCCTTGTTTATGGTCGGGGATCTGGTGTGGCTATCGTCAAAGAACTTGCGCCTTAAAGTCCCGTCCAAGAAGTTTGCTCCCCGGTTTATAGGGCCGTACAAGGTCATTGAAGTCCTCAATCCTGTCTCCTTCCGACTGGAGTTGCCCCCATCTTTTCGAGTACACGACGTGTTTCATGCCTCCCTCCTTAAACGCTGCTCCCCGTCCTTGGCTCCCTCGAGGAAACCTCCTGTCCCCGTTCTCACCCCTGAGGGGGTAGAATTCGAGGTGGCCAAGATTGTGGACAGCAAGATGGTCCAAGGCTCCCTCCAGTACCTGGTCCATTGGAGAGGATACGGGCCTGAGGAGAGGACTTGGGTACCCACCCGGGATGTTCACGCTGGGGTATTGGTCAGGAGGTTCCACCTTCGTTTCCCCAATAAACCAGGTCCATCTAGAAAGGGTCCGGTGGCCCCTCATAAAAGGGGGGGTACTGTTACGGATCTGCCAGGCACATCTTCTGTACCCACACCCATAGGTAATCAGTCTGCACCTGCTTCTATGTCTGTGAGACTGACTCCATCTTCCACCACTCAGGGTGGCAGGCTTAGGAGTGGGAGAGCCTATCACAGCCTGGCCAGACGGAGCTAGCTCCCGCCCTCTGTCTATTTATACCTGCCTTTCCTGTTCCTCCTTGCTTGTGATTCTTCTCTGTTGGTTTCCTGGCCCTGCTGCAGCTTCTTGAACTACTTGTCCCTGCTTCGTATTGACACTGGCTTACTGACTACTCTTCTGCTCTGCGTTTGGTACCTCGTACACTCCTAGTTTGACTCAGCTTGTTCACTACTCTCCTGCTCTGCGTTTGGCACCTCGTACTCTCCTGGTTTGACTCGGCTCGTTTACTACTCTTGTTGCTCACGGTGTTGCCGTGGGCAACTGCCCCGTTTCCCTTTGTTCTGTGTTTCCTTGTCTGTTGTCTGTCGCGCACTTACTGAGTGTAGGGACCGTCGCCCAGTTGTACCCCGTCGCCTAGGGTGGGTCGTTGCAAGTAGGCAGGGACTGAGTGGCGGGTAGATTAGGGCTCACTTGTCTGTTTCCCTATCCCTGTCATTACACAATAATTGCAGGACAACAACAGGAGATGGCAGTGCTGGCGGATGGGTCCTAAGAGAGAGAGAGTATAGTACCGTGTTGTCCTGTGCGTGTGATTAAAAGAAGTCCTTAGTGTATTTTATGTTCTGTTAGGAGCACTGTATGGGGGTATTATTTACTCATGGCATGGTGATATTATTTGTACTTTGTATGGGGGTATTATTTACACATGGCATGGTGATATTATTTGTACTTTGTATGGTGGTATTATTTACACATGGCATGGTGATATTATTTGTACTTTGTATGGGGGTATTATTTACACATGGGTTAGTGATATTATTTGGACTTTGTATGGGGGTATTATTTACACATGGGTTAGTGATATTATTTGGACTTTGTATGGGGGTATTATTTACATATGGGTTAGTGATATTATTTGGACTTTGTATGGAGGTATTATTTGAGTACTGTATGTATTAGTTCAGCATCACTTGCTTTTAGACAGTATTATATAGATGCTGTATTACACTATTTTAATTCATTTTGATAGGTATTATTTGCACATTGAAAGTTATTCTTATGTTTGTTATTATGTTGGTATTGTATGGGATTATTATTTCTATATAATGTAATAAAAAGTGGAGCAAATTGTGTACATGAGGATGTATTCAGTCATAATGCTTTTGACCGCATTAGGCCCTGATCACATATGCATTGGAGGCTGTTAGGAGCCTCCGTAGCAGATCCGCCAGAGATTACTGAAAACAATAACACAGCATGCTGCGCTATTGTTTCCGATAAAACCATGGACACCCCCTACATAACGCCGATGGAAACCATTAAAGTCAACTGGTTCCGTCGGCCGCCAGTGGTGTCCATGCTGCAATAGAACCGTTGCTTCCGGTATTTCCTTGTTCTGCTTCTCTGATGGAGCAGAACAGCGGAATCACCAGACACAGGTGTGAACCCAACCAGAGATGTAAATATCTGCTGAAGGAAGACGCAAAGTATAGCAGGTAGGAGCCAGGGAATTAATGGTGTTTTTATAGTGCAAAATTGTGGTGTAAGATAAGAGATATGTGATTTAAGCAAAAGTACATATTGTCAAACATACAGCTTAAAATGTGCAAGTAACGTTATTATTTTTGTCTGGAGTTGGTGAAGGTCCCCAAGTTAGTAGGGGGCCCCCATATAAATTAACTGCTCCATATCCAAGACACCCTGACGCTCAGGCAAGGAGATGAAGGGCAGAGCCCTTTTTAGATTCCAGGGTGTAAGGCTATTGGCTGGGGAACTAAACACAGGTGTGCGGGCTGGCCCTTTAGGGCCAGGATTGAGCGCGCGCACCCTACAGAACACAGTGGGGAGCTGCAGCCGTGTGTGCTGGCGTCTTTGAGGAGGGAGACGCCAGCATGAAGAAAGTGTCCTGCGGTCGCGGCTGCCGGCAAGTAGGACGTGCCAGTTATCAGCAACCGCAGGCACAACACAGTTTTTCCGTAACTCCCATAGAAGCGAATGCCAGTTACGGAGGCAGCGTACCTACCATTCACTTCTATGGGAGTTATGAATACAGCGTGGCTCAGAGAGTTATGCTGTTTTTGTAATTTCTGACCATGTAATCAGGAAGTGGCCCGAGAGGCAGCGGGAACAGAGAAATGTAGAATGGGGTTAAAGAGGCTCTGTCACTAGATTTTCAAACCCCTATCTCGTATTGCAGCAGATCGGCGCTGCAATGTAGATTACAGTAACGTTTTTTTTTTCAAAAACGAGCATTTTTGGCCAAGTTATGACCATTTTTATATTTATGCAAATGAGCCTTTCTTAAGTACAACTGGGCGTGTTTAAAGTTATGTCCAAGTGGGCGTGTATTGTGTGTGTACATCTGGGCGTTTTTACTACTTTTACTAGCTGGGCATTGTGAATAGAAGTGTATGATGCTGACGAATCAGCATCATCCACTTCTCTTCGTTAACACCCAGCTTCTGGCAGTGCAGACACACAGCGTGTTCTCGAGACAGAGGCTACAGTTGATTCTGCAGCAGCATCGGCGTTTGCAGGTAAGTCGATGTAGCCTCTGTCGCCTGGTGCCGATGTGTCCTCGCTCGTCCGACACGATGCAGGACCTGGGGCAGGAAGTGACGTCACAGCGTGATCTCTCGAGAACACGCTGTGTGTCTGTGCACTGCCAGAAGCTGGGTGTTAACGAACAGAAGTGGATGATGCTGATTCGTCAGCATCATACACTCCCATTCACAACGCCCAGCTAGTAAAAGAAGTAAAAACGCCCCGATGTACACACATAATACACGCCCAGTTGTACATAACTTTAAACAGTTGTACTTAAGAAAGACTAATTTGCATAAATATAAAACTGCTCATAACTTGGCCAAAAATGCTCGTTTTTGAGAAAAAAAAAACACGTTACTGTAATCTACATTGCAGCGCCGATCTGCTGCAATACGAGATAGGGGTTTGAAAATCTGGTGACAGAGCCTCTTTAAGTGGGCTCCGTTTTAGAGATAGGTGTGGGACCCGCATCTATCTGATATTTATGGCATATCCTGTGGATATGCCATAAATGTCCAAGATGGAAAAAACCCCTTTAAGCATGTTCTAAAAGTTGTAGTTATGCAAGTGCTGAAGAGCCAAAAGTCGGAGTCCGATGTTCGAGTATGTGCTGAGAGTTGTAGTTTTCCAAACTATGGAAGGCCACACGTTGGAGATCAATGGTCTAGTATATGCTCAGAGTTGTAGTTTTGCAACAGCTGGAGGGCAACAAGGTGGAGACGAATAGTTAAGTATTTGCTGGAATTTGTAGTTCTGCAATAGCTGGAGGGCCATGTGATGGTGACGAATGGTCGAAAATGTGCTGAAAGTTATAGTTTTTTAACATTTGGAAGGCCACACGATGGAGACCAATGGTCTAGTATATGCTAGGAGTTGTAGTTTACAACAGCTTGAACGCCACAACTTAGGAACCAATGGTTTAGTATATGCTGGGAGTTGTAGTTTCGCAACATGATGGGCGACCAATAGGAGACCAATGTATTAGACTATTCTGAAGAATAACAATTGACATGCGCCCAATGTACTGGGCGTGCTCCTAATCCTCACATTTCACTTGACTCTTGGAACCCCTCTATGATCCGAAGAAGCTTTATACCCTGTTAGTAAGAATCATCTCTCCTCACTTCAGTGGAAACAGTAGCTGCTATAACAAGAGAGGAGTGTGGGTGAGGATAAATAGATTGGCACATATGTGGGCAGACGATGGTGTACAGTAAATTCAGTCTCTCTGTCCTACACGTCTCATTGAAGATATAGAATATCACGGTGCAGGTATATAAAAAATGCTTGGATTTCATTTAATACATAGAGTTTCCATTAAGACATGGCGAATCTGCGGAGATGAGACCCAAGACCAATATGTCTGCATCACAGGAGAATAGGTTATCATGTCTTATCTCAGATGCAATACCATACCGCCCTATCTTAAGAAAGTAGAAAACAACTTCTGGCAATGAAGGGTTAATACACTGTTGGGTTCAGAGGCATAACTTGAAGCTTCGGGGCCCTAATGTAAAACCTGCAGCAAGCACCCCCAACGACCATATGCTAATAATACTGGTGTGGCCCTATGTGGCAGAGGGGCCTTTGGGCCCGGTTGCTATTTTTGCATTGCACCCCATTTAGCTAAGCCCCTGGTTGGGTTCAAACCTTCAATATGAAAATTGAGTCCAATGGCTGAAAATGGGGATCAATGAGCCAAGTACATTGATCACTATTCACATTAGCTTGTCCTTATAGCCACGTAAATGGAGCCAGAGATGATTTTGCAGTCTATTAGAACTATTTTTGGGCACCATGTATTACAAGCACCATTTGGCACTCTTTTTGGTGAGTATATGGTGGATTTATTTGGGCACTATTATTTTGATACTATATGGTGTATGTATCGGCCGCTGTATGACAGTTCTCTGTACAACTGTGTTATGTGGGGTGGTATGGCAGTATTTTTGGACACTGCTTGGTTTTGCTATTTTTGTGCTGTATACTAGTTTTTGCTGATTTTCCTTATCTTTAATTTAGTCCTACATGGATTTTATATATTTTTATATATGTTTTCCCACAATCCAACACTATATTGCTATTTTCCTCCAGTGTATTCCTCCTTCACCTCCTACCTCCTGCATAACATAGAGGCCAATATGACAAAATTAGACATGACTGACATACACATCTTCCTGTCTGGACTGTCTTCTTCTATTTATACAAGATTTTGCTCTCCTATTACTTTCACACCTCTAATATGGACCTCCAGTTATTCCTTCCTTCATGTAGTGATGTTTATGTACTGTATTAAAACACTACTGGTATAGTGTAACAGCTAAACAAAAAATGTTTGTAATTTTTCTGCCCTAAATGATAGAAACACTAAATGTAGAAAATACATTAAAAAAAATCCAACTAGTTCTCTCTTAATATTTGTCTTTCTCTCCTTTGATTTTTTTTTTGTCTTATATTGTAATCAAAACTGTTAAAATTTTTTTTATAATTATATGTATATGTTCCATCTCTGCTCCTCCTTCTTATAAACTCGTATCTAGCTGCAAGGCAACTGGCTGCAGAAGGAGCCCTCAACCACTGCTTTGTCTTTTTTTTCCTTTTATCTTATTCTGTCCCATATTGCAATCAAAACTGTGAAAAAAACATTATTATATATATCCCATCTCCGAGCCTCCTTCTTATAAACTCATGTCTAGCTGTAAGGCAACTGGCTGCAGTAGTGGCCCTCCCTCACTGCTTTGTCTCAATAGGAGACCAGGACTGCTAAGCACCACCCCCTCAACTAAGCCCTGCCTCTTCAGCTGTCTGTTAGAATAGAATGAAAGGGAGCAGGAGGAAATTAACCCATTTTCTTCATTTCAATTTTATCATTCATTTGTAGGTTTAGTGTTCTTCTAAGTGCACAACCAAACCGGAAGAGCCACAGAGGGTGGAGGAATGCATTTCTACTAAACCCGAGTCACCCTGTAACTGATAGCTCCTTACTGCTACAAAAGGCTCTTGCACAGGAGTCGTGTGGGCAAGGGGGTCTGTGAACAGTGTTTCCTAATTTTTATTTGACGGCACAAAAGGGACCGTGTGAACGAATCCCATGGCTCGTAACTATTGGTAAACTGTGATTCACCAGGGAAATTGGCACACCAATGTACGATTTCCAAGAATCAAGAGAGGACTTCTATGGCAAGCCCCTCACTCTTGACAAGTCAAGGGCCCACCTACATTCTTGTTCAAGGGCTCTCAGCCGCCTGTGACCTCCTCTGCTCAATCCTACGAGAGTAGCTTCAAGAGGAAGTAGGGGTCATAACAGGAACGTCATTATCTGATACGCATATTAGTTTCCAGTCTCAATGCCAGTCTTCAACCAATCTCTTTTCCACCTGTAATGGTCAAATCTTTTAATAGCCCTCGTGATGCTGGTTATACATGGTGAGATGTCTCACCAACACCTGTGCTCAATGAGGCATCTTCCCGTCCTCAAACTCACTTCTGTGCCGCTTTTGCTGCGGGTATTGCTAGGGTTGGATTCATAAGAGCAACTACCAGGTTGGCAGACATAGGATCTTCTATGGAGCTTATCAAATGAGGGGCTTATCTTCATGTTAAAAGTGGTGCAAAGCTTCATATGAGGAAATATTAGTGATCACTATGGTATGGTTGGTGGAGAATGGGAGGAAGGGTGTAATGGCGCACAGAGATCTGAGAGACAAAAGGTGCGAGGAGAAGACACAAAGAACAAACCAAAGGCCATAAGAACTGGCAGCCTTCCCATATTCTAAATGGTGGTCATGGTTGGGCGAAACATCATTCCAAGTTTTGCTATCGGGCGAATGGTTAGTTACTGTGCCCCTGCCCTTGTTCTTCCTTTTTCTATGATAAAAGGAATGACTTTGTATATACAGTCGAAACTTTGTGGCACCACCTTGAGTTTCCCTTTATCCAAATGTTGGCTCATCTGGAACAAATCATTCCCTACTGGTCCTTTTATAGTCTGACATGTGCTAATCCTCATGGAGACAACTCTTAAAAATGACGTGGTCACCATTATATACAAAGAGCAAATCCATATATTCTACCGATATACGTAGGCAGGGCCGCCATCAGGGGGGGACTGGGGGTACTGCAGTGAGGGGCCCGGGCATAAATTAAAAAAAAAGGGGCCCGCACTCTGCCGCTGGAATTAATATACTCACGGCAGTGTGACTCTTACGATTTCATTTCGGTGAAAGGAACAGGTCCCATCACGAAGCAGGGGCCCGTTCATTACATCAGAATAAAACCGTAAGGGCCCGCTGGAGAGTGACATGTGCCTGCCCCTCCTCCTCCGCAACAGTGTGACAGCGTGTGGGGAGGAGACAAGGGGTGGAGACATCACAGCAGCGGGAGTTATGAGCTCAGCCTCGGAGGATACGTCCAGCAGCAGCAGCAGTCGGTGTCTTCTTCTTCGGACACAGTGAGTACTAAGTTATGTCTGTGTCCGGCTGCTGCTGCCCGGAGCCTCCTGAAAAAATCTCCTCCTGCCCCCATAGAAAGTAAATATCTTACCCACCTCTGTATTATGTTAACACTGCAGCATAGGATTGTATCAGCTCTGCGGCTCTTATCTCCCGTCCTGTGTAACATGTGGCAATAAACCTGTCTTCTCCCTCTGTTTACACAGGACAGGAGAAAAGAGCCTTCGTGGAGCTGATAGTGATACAATCCTATGCTGCAGTGTGAACCAATACAGACGTGGGGAAGATTTTTGCTTTCTATGGGGATGGGGTAGAGTGAGATGATAATGGGGGCAGGGAGATGATAATGGGGCAGATAGATGATAATGGGGGCAGGGAGATGATAATGGGGGCAGGGAGATGATAATGGGGCAGTGAGATGATAATGGGGGCAGGGAGATGATAATGGGGGCAGGGAGATGATAATGGGGGCAGGGAGATGATAATGGGGGCAGGGAGATGATAATGGGGCAGGGAGATGATAATGGGGGCAGGGAGATGATAATGGGGGCAGGGAGATGATAATGGGGGCAGATAGATGATAATGGGGGCAGATAGATGATAATGGGGGCAGGGAGATGATAATGGGGGCAGGGAGATGATAATGGGGCAGGGAGATGATAATGGGGGCAGGGAGATGATAATGGGGCAGTGAGATGATAATGGGGCAGATAGATGATAATGGGGGCAGATAGATGATAATGGGGGCAGGGAGATGATAATGGGGGCAGGGAGATGATAATGGGGCAGTGAGATGATAATGGGGCAGGGAGATGATAATGGGGGCAGGGAGCTGATAATGGGGGCAGGGAGCTGATAATGGGGCAGATAGATGATAATGAGGCAGGGAGATGATAATGAGGCAGGGAGATGATAATGGGGCAGATAGATGATAATGGGGGCAGGGAGATGATAATGGGGGCAGGGAGATGATAATGGGGCAGGGAGATGATAATGGGGGCAGATAGATGATAATGGGGGCAGATATATGATAATGGGGGCAGGGAGATGATAATGGGGCAGGGAGATGATAATGGGGGCAGGGAGATGATAATGGGGGCAGGGAGATGATAATGGGGCAGTGAGATGATAATGGGGCAGATAGATGATAATGGGGGCAGATAGATGATAATGGGGGCAGGGAGATGATAATGGGGCAGGGAGATGATAATGTGGGCAGGGAGATGATAATGGGGGTAGAGTTAGATGATAATGGGGGCAGGGAGATGATAATGGGGGCAGGGAGATGATAATGGGGCAGGGAGATGATAATGGGGGCAGGGAGATGATAATGGGGGCAGGGAGATGATAATGGGGGCAGGGAGATGTTAATGGGGGCAGGGAGATGATAATGGGGCAGGGAGATGATAATGGGGGCAGGGAGATGATAATGGGGGCAGGGAGATGATAATGGGGCAGGGAGATGATAATGGGGGCAGATAGATGATAATGGGGGCAGGGAGATGATAATGGGGGCAGGGAGATGATAATGGGGCAGGGAGATGATAATGGGGGCAGGGAGATGATAATGGGGGCAGGGAGATGATAATGGGGCAGTGAGATGATAATGGGGGCAGGGAGATGATAATGGGGGCAGGGAGATGATAATGGGGGCAGGGAGATGATAATGGGGGCAGGGAGATGATAATGGGGGCAGGGAGATGATAATGGGGGCAGGGAGATGATAATGGGGGCAGGGAGATGATAATGGGGGCAGTGAGATGATAATGGGGCAGTGAGATGGCATTGGGTAGGGAGGGAAATGATGCTAGAGTGGGAAGGAGATAATAATGGAGGGCGGATGGCACTTGAGTAGGGATGCACGATGCATCAAAACTTCGATACGGTTTCGATACCGTGCACCCCCAAACGGTTCAATACCGTTATTTCATGTATTTCGATACTAAGCTGTGCGGCCGCACAGCTCAATATTGTAATACATGAATGTATGAGAGCGGAGCTGCGGCTGTGTAACACAGTCACGGCCCTGCTCCGGAGTCCTGACATGTGCGCGCCGCCAGGATTATGTGATGCGGCCAGCGCTGCACTAATGAGCGGCGGCACTGAAAACAGAACATGGCGGGCGCACTACAAAACACCCCCACATCTTCTGTCTTCAGTGCCTGAACCGCCGCTCATTAGTGCAGCGCCGCCCGCATCACCTCGTGCTGACTGCGTGCGGGGCGGGGCAATGGTTGTATTACACAGCCGCAGTCCCACTCTATAAAGGCAGAGATCAAAGAAACCTCTCATCTCTGTCGCTATTCCCCTGAATGCTGCGATCAAAGCTGACTGCAGCATTCAGGGGAAAATAAGAAGGGGGGATGCCCCTTGGATCACGTCACAGGAATCCCTGTGACGCGATTGAGGGACATACCATATATGGGCAGACAGCCCAATGTCCAATGAAGGACCCCAGGGCTGTCTTACCATATTTCCTGTTAGGGCATACTCAGGTCTGTCCTAACAACTGCCTGTGTACTATCCGTATATAGATATATACCAGTACATTAAAGTTTCAAAAAGAAAGTAAAAACATAAAGTAATGTTAAATTTAAAAAAAATACACATACACCTTTTTTACAAAACACATTAAAATAAGTCTCAATACATAAAATATTCACATTCAGTATTGGCGCGCCCGTAATAACCTGGACAACAATTTTTTTGCATCATTTATGATGTGTACGTTGTAAAAAATAAAATAAAAACTTCTTTCACTTATTAATGTGAGGCACGAGGTATTATGAATTTTGAACCTCCATATGCCTCACATTAATAGTAATTAACCCCATCATGTACCTTACACATTAACCCTTTATAATTGAGGAACATGATGGGGTTAATTACTATTAATGTGAGGCACATGGAGGTTAAATTTACCATCACACCTCGCGCCTCACATAAGAAATGGAAGAACTGTTTTTTTTTTTTTATTACTGTTGGCAAAGTATCGCTTTGTTATCGAAATCGCAATACTACACAAAGCATCGGTACCGAAGTCCAAATTCTGGTATCGTGACATCCCTCCACTGGAGGAGGCATTATACAATGGGGGGGGGGGTGGGTGGGTAATAATTGGGTGAAAAGTGATGATATCTGAAGGGAGGGGAGAAATTATACATGGGGAGGGGTAGAGGAAGGAGAGAGTATACCTGGGTAGGGGGAGAAAGCTTATACCGGAGGCATAGTTAGCAACAGTCCTGAATTTGCAGGGACTGTCCTGAATCTAAAGAGGCAGTCCCGGCAAATTACTGTCCCAGACGTGTCTCAGCCACTGCCATATTCAATTGTATCTGCGTCCACAGGATGCAGATACAATTGAATACTATGGCAGAGCAGGAAAGTATCAGCTTCCTGCTCTGCCATTCACCCATCCAGGAGCGGAATCCCCGGCCAGAGAGTTGCCGACACTCTGGTCGGGCATTCCTCTCCTAGAGGTAGCCCCTGAGGTCACTGTCCATATATGGACAGTGAGGTCAGGGTCTCCTCCTGGACTGGAATCCCCTGTAGAGAGTGCCACACACTCCCCTGTAGTTAGCGCCGAACATACCCCCTGTAGATAGCGCCACACACACACTCCCCTGTAGATAGTGTCACACACTGCCCCCTGTAGATAGCACCACACAATCCCATGTAGATAGCGCCACACAATCCCATGTAGATAGCGCCACACCCACCCTGTAGATAGCGCCACACACCCCCCCTGTAGATAGCGCCTCACCCACCCCTGCAGATAGCGCCACACACAGCCCCCTGTAGATAGCGCTACACACAGATAACGTGTGTGCAGCGTGTGAAGAGAATGCAAAAGCATCATCCAGACATGCCCGTGGCGGTGGGAGATCTTAGGGACTACATTTTGGTGAGTGACTCTGCTGTGTATAGGGCTTCAGTGCAATGATTTTTGTTTATATTGCCCTCCTACACCCTGACAGATTGTACATACACACACACACACACACACACACACACATACACACACACTCACTTTCCCTTTTTGCCCCCCACAGAGCCGCTGTCTCTTGTCTCTTCCTTGTCACTCCACAGAGCCCCTGTGAGGTTGCGTCTCCCCCCTGGCTACCACTGCTACCTTCAGTTCTCCCAGCCCTGGCACTTAGTTTCTCCCCTTTGCCCTCCGACACCCACCTCCTGTCTCTGCCCTGCTCCTCCAAAGAGTTTTCTTTTTAATGTGCCCTACCTCCCGCCCCTTTACGATTTCACACCCCCTCCTAATAATGAGGGGGGCGGGGGCCCAGACTCATTGGCAGTATGGGGCCCAGAAATTCCTGATGGCAGCCCTGTACGTAGGATCCATTACTTACACAGCATCAATGTATTCTGCATCATTTGCCTTAGGTACAGATACAGAATGGATCCTAGAGGAGGGGAATAGGGATCATGCTCATGTGGCCCCTTTTGAGGTTTTTAAGGCTGAATTTTTTGGGCAACATGTTAACTTTTTGCTTCAACAATATTTAATGTTAACTCCCATTTTAGCTGCATTAATACCTATACAGTACATAAGACGACAGTATATACATTTATGGAAGCTGCCGTCAGTCCCCATGGCAACTGGATAATATACAACATAAGAATTACTTTTTATAACCCGATATATATACATATATCTCTCTCTCTCTCTCTCTCTCTCTCTCTCTATATATCTCTCTAGGATATTATTTAGCCACTATATAGATATATGGAACTGTTATTTTAGCACTGTGGGACACTGTTGTTTAGGCACTCAATGGTAGTATTAAGGGCAATGTTTGTCACTGTAATGTTGGCAGTGTATGGTGATATTATTTGGGCACTATATGACACTGATGTTTGAGCACTGTATGATAGTATTTATCAGGTACTGTTACTTGTGCATTGTTTGACCCTGTTATTTGGGCACTATGTGGTACTGTTGTTTAGCCACTCCATGGTGATATTATGGACACTCTTTGCCGCTGTTATTTTGGCAGTGCATGGTGGTATTATTTGGGCACTATATAACACTGATGTTTGGGCACTGTATGGTGGTATTTATCAGTTACTTGTGCATTTTATAGCACTGTTATTCGGGCCCTTTATAGCAATGTTTTTGGGCACTGCATGGTTCTGTTATTTGTTTACTATATAGTAGTTGTTGCTAATGTTGACTTCTACAATCACGCTATCAGGCCTCCATGTAGCTTTGGATCTAGTCTGTTTGCTGATCCCTATATATTCCTGTGTCACCTCTAATCCGAACACCCGGCCTCTCCTTGACATCATCTGTCCTCAGTGCCTGACCTTACCTTCCATCTCCCCTCCTTTCCCAGCAGTCCAGAGTCCCCGTCCATTCTGTTGTCACTGCTTGTCCTTACCTTGTCACCTGCTATGCATTCACCTGCTTGGGCTGCTCTGTCATGTTGCCCCGAAGGCTCATTCAGCCGGCCTTTTTGGCATTTACAGTCTTTTAAAATGCTTGCTGATTGGACAGAAAACATTAGAGGAAAAACACTGCAGGGTTAGAAATTAAAAGAATTCAGTTGACAATTTGATTAGAGGTCACTCATTGTGAGAAAGCCTTCCACCAGTGTAGTAACCCTGTAGTAACACTGCCCAAGGATTGGGGGCAGATGCTACATTGTGTGATGTCATCACATGTGATGTCATCACCGCTCTGTGGGATGCACTGAAAAGAATTCAGTTGACAATTCACCTAGACGTTATTCATTGTGAGAAGTTACGTGTCTTGCACCAATGTTGCCCACTAGTCAAAGATTGAGTGCAAATGTTACACTGCATGATGTCATCACCGTTCTGTGGGAGGCACTGAAAATTATTCAGCTGTTAAATGGTTAAAGGTCACTAATTATGAGAAGTCACATGTCTTGCACTAGTGTTGCCCACTACTCAAGGATTGGGTGCTGATGCCACACTGCATGATGTCATTACATGTGATGTCATCATCGTTCTGTGGAAGGCACTGAAAATGATTCAGTTGACAATTTGCCAGAGGTCATTATGAGAAGTCTTGGACCAATGCTGAACACTAGTCAAGGATTGAGCCAGATGTTACACTGCATGATGAATGGACTCGCGTGACAGAGATGTAATATTACCACTTTACAAAGCATTAGTGAGGCCTCATCTAGAATATGCAGTTCAGTTCTGGGCTCCAGTTCATAGAAAAGATGAAAAAAATACAAAGAAGAGCAACAAAGCTAATAAGGGGCACGGAGAATCTAAGTTATGAGGAAAGATTAAAATAACTAAACCTATTTAGCCTTGAAGGGAGACGACTAAGGGGGGACATGATTAACTTATATAAATATATGAATGGCCCATACAAGAAATATATGTTCCCTGTAAAACCCCCTCAAAAGATAAGAGGGCACTCCCTCCGTCTGGAGAAAAAAAGGTTCAATCTCCAGAGGCGAGCAGGCTTCTTTACTGTAAGAGCGGTTAATCTGTGGAATAGTGTACAGCAGGAGCCGTCACAGCAGGGACAGTAGATGGCTTTAAAAAAGGCTTAGATAATTTCCTAGAACAAAACATATCACCTCCTATGTCAATGTGTAGAATTCTTGTTTCATCCCTTCCCTTTTTCCCATCCCTTGGTTGAACTTGATGGACATGTGTCTTTTTTTCAACCGCACTTTCTATGTAACTATGAGGTCATCACCATTCTGTAAAAGGCACTGAATAGAAATCTGTTGACAATCACATAATGCGAGAAGTCACATGTCTTACACTAGTGTTGCCCACTGGTCAAAGATTGGGGGCAGATTTCACACTGCATGATGTCATCACATGTAATGTCATCACCGTTCTGTGGGAGGCACTGAAAATAATTCTGTTGACAATTTGATTAGAGGTCACTTATTGTGAGAAGTCACATGTCTTGCACCATTGTTGCCCACTAGGCAAGAATTGAGGGTAGATGTCACACTGCATGATGTCATCACATGTGATGACATCGCCCTCTGAGGGAGGCACATGTATATGCATAGGCTTATTTAGTTCCCTTTCTTATGTATTTGATTTTATTCTTGATTAGCATTTTTTACAGGACCAATTTCAGTATAGAAAGTGCAGGCGATAGAACCATTTGCACGCTACACCCACGAGAGCATTCTTTGAGTCAGGAATAGATGTCTTCATTTTCAACTTCTTTTGCCAGGAATTTGTTACTAAGAAACCAAAAATGAAATACCTATATTAGTGTGACAGCGCGCTTCTGTTTTACAGGTGCATAACGTTGTGCAATACAAATGTGAATTTGTTCCCCTTAGTAACCCTCATGGACTGACTCTTTATAATTGTTGACCCGTTAAGCAAATAATAGATATATTCTTTTCACTAGTCTGTTAAAAGTATAATTTTTTTGCCTTTTTTATATTCATTTTGGATGATTGGCACAACGAGACGACACAGTTTGCAGTATGAATATTATCTATATAGCAGTTTCTCAACAGAAGTACCAATCTAAGTCGGGAAATTTTGATCACTATGGGTAATGGAAGATGTACTCAAGGACAATAGTCCCCAACACATTGACACAACTACAACTCCCAGCATGCTCTGATAGCCGAAGTTGCAGCTTGGCAACAGCTGGGGAGCCATTGATTGAAGACCACTGCCCTAGGAGATGTTTGATTTTGTTACTGGGTCAAATTTCTATATGGTCCCTATTTGGGACCCTATCTAGGATCATGTAAAAGGTATATTACAGCATTTTTTCCAACCAATGCTAATATTCTCATTATGAAGCATGACACAATCACACATGAAGTTTTTGGTGCAATTTCTGGGAGCCAAATCCAGGAGTGGATCCAAAATATGAAGTATAAAGGAAGGTCTTATACATTTCATTCCTGTTGGATCCACTTCGAGTAAAAACTAACTGCACCAAAAACTGAATCAAAAACTGCATGTGTGATTCCAGCCTAAGACACGGTCTGAACAAGGAATCATGGGGCTCCATAGCAAAACTGGATTGAAATTTCATTCCACCATGACCACAGGTCGTGACTTTATGAAGGGTCAATGGTCTCCCAATGATCTGCATTTTATTTTACACTTTCTTCCATTATCCGCAATGATAATTGACGGCACTTCACTAATGAGTGGATGTGGGCCCCATTATTTGTTGGGGGCCATAGCAGCTGCTATGCCTGGGAGTTACATCCATTGCCCCAAGCACCATGGAAAGAGATATCAGGTTATATAGAAGAAGACAGCCCTTCATAATAGGGTTTGAGGGCACTGCACTGCTCTGGGCAAAGCAAAGTTTTTGAGTTTTGGCAGGAATATATCTTTAAAGAGGCTCTGTCACCAGATTTTGCAGCCCCTATCTCCTATTGCAGCAGATCGGCGCTGCAATGTAGATTACAGTAACGTTTTTATTTTTAAAAAACGAGCATTTTTGGCCAAGTTATGACCATTTTTGTAGTTATGCAAATGAGGCTTGCAAAAGTCCAAGTGGGTGTGTTTAAAAGTAAAAGTCCAAGTGGGCGTGTATTATGTGCGTACATCGGGGCGTTTTTAATACTTTTACTAGCTGGGCGTTCTGATGAGAAGTATCATCCACTTCTCTTCAGAACGCCCAGCTTCTGGCAGTGCAGATCTGTGACGTCACTCACAGGTCCTGCATCGTGTCGGCCACATCGGCACCAGAGGCTACAGATGATTCTGCAGCAGCATCAGCGTTTGCAGGTAAGTAGCTACATCGACTTACCTGCAAACGCTGATGCTGCTGCAGAATCAACTGAAGCCTCTGGTGCCGATGTGTCCTCGCTCGTCTGACACGATGCAGGACCTGTGAGTGACGTCACAGCGTGATCTGGCAGAAGCTGGGCGTTCTGAAGAGAAGTGGATGATACTTCTCATCACAACGCCCAGCTAGTAAAAGTATTAAAAACGCCCCGATGTACGCACATAATACACGCCCACTTGGACTTTTACTTTTAAACACACCCACTTGGACTTTTGCAAGCCTCATTTGCATAACTACAAAAATGGTCATAACTTGGCCAAAAATGCTCGTTTTTTTAAAAATAAAAACGTTACTGTAATCTACATTGCAGCGCCGATCAGCTGCAATAGCAGATAGGGGTTGCAAAATCTGGTGACAGAGCCTCTTTAAGCTCCACAATGGAATTACTTTAAAGATCGTAATGCAATTTAATAGTATAATCGTATTAGATGTTTGACATTTAAGCATGTGCATGTTCTGCTAATAAAATCTATGGCCGAGGCGAAGTTCATAAATTAAGAAGCTGCCCTGTAGACTTATTCAGGGTGGTTTTATAGAAATAAGGGACCTGGGTGACAATACCACCATATAGTGGTAAGACAATAGTGCCTTATACAGCCCACATAATACCACCATATAGTGACAAGACAATACTGCCTTATACAGCCCACATCATACCACTATATAGTGTCAAGACACTAGTGCCTTATACAGCCCACATAATACCACCATGTAGTGCCAAGACAATACTGCCATATACAGCCCACATAATACCAACATATAGTGCCAAGACAATACTGCCATATACAGCCCACATAATACCAACATATAGTGCCAAGACAATACTGCCATATACAGCCCACATAATACCACCACTGCCTTATACAGCCCTCATCATACCACCATATAGTGCCAAGACAATACTGCCATATACAGCCCACATAATACCAACATATAGTGCCAAGACAATACTGCCATATACAGCCCACTTAATACCACCAAGATAATACTGCCATATACAGCCCACATAATACAACCATACAGTGCCAAGACAATACTGCCATATACAGCCCACATAATACCACCATATAGTGCCAAGACAATACTGCCATATACAACCCACATAACACCACCATATAGTGCCAAGACTATACTGCCTTATACAGCCCACATAACTCCACCAACATAATACTGCCATAGACAGCCCATATAATACCACCAAGACAATAATGCCATAGACAGCCTACATAACACATCCATGTAGTGCCTAAATCATATGCAGCATCCAAATGATACTCCTTTAAAGAGTCCACATGATAATTAAATATAGTTTACACATAATACCCTTAACTGGTTGACGATGCTTGACGTCTATGCTCGTCATGATCGGCTGGATGTTGCTGCATCATGACGAGCATATACGTCATGCTGATTGCGCAGGCACTGCAAGTGAGCCGGTGCGATTAGGAGCGCGGCAACGGCCTGTAATACACAGTTGCAAACTCGCTCTAGCGGAAACCTCTGATCTCTGCCGTTAAGCCTTTGAATGCGACTATTAAAGCTGACCGCGGCATTCAAAAGGACAATAGGAGAGGGGATCCCCCTTTTATCGCCCCACAGGGAATCCCACTGACGCGATTGAGGGACATACCTTATATGGGCAGACAACTCAGGGTCCATTGAAAGACCCTAGGGCTGTCTGACTATATTATCTGTTGTTACGGCATACTTACTGTAGGTATCCCCTACAAATGCCTGAGTACTATTATTACACAGGCTAATGTACTGGCATATAGCTATATGGCAGTACATTAAAGTTCAAAAAATATAAATGAAAAATCCCTCATAAGATTAAAAAAAAGTTACATTTATAAAAAAAATAATGCTAAATAAAAAAAATCTGTAAAAAAATACACAAAAATGTAAATTTGTTTTTCCATTAAATAAACTTTATTAAATATAAGCCTCAAAACATAAAGTAATATACACATATTTGGTATCCTCACGACCATAACAACCTGCGCAACAACATAGGCTCAATTATGATGATCGGTGCATGCTGTAAAAAAAATATATAAATAATAATAATAATTAAAACTGCAAGGAACTGCTTTTTTTCAAACTTTTTGCCAAAATAAATATGTACCGTATATAAATTAAACAACAATGTAAATGTACCAGAAAATGGCACCTACATAAAGTGCAACTCGTCCCGCAAAAAACAAAGTCTCATTCAGGTACGTCGAACAAAAAATAAAAATATTATGACCGCCATGATGCATGGAGGAAAATGTAAAAAAATTGTCCTGTCCTCAAGGCCAGAATTGGCCAGATCCTTAAGGGGTTAAAGTGTCCACATTCAACATATTTGTCATAATAAAGTAATAATAAACTTTTTCTTAAAGGGGAAGTATCCACTTTTTTTTTATAATATGTCCTTCCTTCTTGATGTCTAGTCTCATGTAACCTTCAATCCACATGAGTCTGCCACTGGACGAGAAGAAATTGAACTGTTTTTGCAGAAAGTCTGCATTCACCTTTTAGGGAACATAGAGGTTGTACAGATCAAGCTCAATGATGCAATATTTATACTGAAGTTGGAATTCTCCTTTAACAGTGCACATGATTGATATAAAGGAAATAGTTGAATTTTTTTTTTTTATTGTGAAATGTAAAACATATAACGTCCCTAAAAATTGTCGCCTAGGGGTAGCAAGTAAACTGTGCTATTTGTAGAAACCTGCACCAGGGTTACATCGGAGATTGTCATTTGCAAGATTAGATTTCCTTATCTATTAAACCCTGGGGATGAGAGTAATGACCTGATATTCATGTGTGGATATTAAATTGCAACATTAAGCAGTGGTAGGAGATTATCGCACTATAGAGCGATTAAAAGTTGCCTGTGCGGTACAATTAATAATAAAAAAGTGAAGCGCCATCTTTGATTTTCTTTGCAAAAGTAAAATCCAGACTATTTGTAAGATGTCTTTAATGCCCATTTTTGCCTATTTTACAATTTGTTGACTGAAAAATATAGAAACCGTTAAAAAGCTGCTGTTGATGGATCTTGTGTCCTTCATATTTGTCAGTCTTCAGTTCTTTAAAGGCATAAATGTGTGTTCACAGCCATGATTAAGAACGCAGGAAGCGTTTGAAACGCGTAGGCTCCTTCAAAATCCCACACATCTCTCCTAAGCACCTCAGGATATCCTCCAGATTGCTCTTGAATCATTTTAAGAATATCGTCCATTAAACTTGGAACAAGTTCCTTTTTATCCACAGCTCCGCTGGATCAACATCGTCCTTGTCTTCTACCCATTATATCGCGTGCCGACGCGAGGATCCGTGCGGAACCAAAGTGCAAAATCCATACACAAAAGGTGAGCTGGAGGTTTCGTCTCCCCCTCTTGTTTTTGCATAAATGTGCTATTATGAATTAGCCAGGGACAAAGCTACTGCTGAGACAGCAATGGCACATTGGTGCCTGATGGGGCCCAAAGCACCTCTGCTACGTAGAAAGACACCAGTATATTACAAGCCACATGGTAGATGGAAGGCCATGTTACAGATTATGCCTCTATAATGGTCTGATAGACTCATTGTAGCGTCCATAACAGCGGACCATCGGGATTACTCACCCTCCGACGGCCGCAGCCATGCATCTGTGAGCGCTGGCCCGCATCTCCTCCCCAGGAGACGCCAGCGCTCACTTCTGCTCCGGTCCGCTGTGTCCCGTAGGGTGCATGCGAACGCTCGTGCCCGGTCTTAAAGGGCCTGCGCGCTCCCATGGGAATTATCACTAATTGGCCAATGATCACCCTGGACTATAAGAAGGGCCCTGCCCCTTTGCTCATTGCCTGAGTGTTATTGTGTTTTCCTATGTTAGTCTTGCAAATGGTCCCTTAGGGTTATCCTGTTCCCGTTACTCCCATGCCCTGCTACCTGTACCCTGTGTCCTGTGCTATTTGTTCCTGTGCCTTAAACCTGTTGGAGTCGTGTTGTGCCACCGGTCCCGCCTGCTGTGTTACACCACGTCTGGTGTCTGCTGTCAAGGTCCCATCTGTGCCTAGACGTTACTACTGTCTGAACCACTACAGGAACCCTTGTGCTTGGACTATTTATATATTGACTTGGTACTCTGTTGGCCAGCTGCTATCCCGCTACGGCCCAGTGGGTCCACATACCCACAGATCATGACACTCATTAATGCTGCCCCCACTGCAGCATTGCTTATTAACACATAAATACCCAGTTCCCAGCTCAATGGAGAAGAGTGGTGCTGGTCCTAGAAAAAAACAGCAGACACTTTTTTCTAATCCTTGACCTGCCTAGGTAGAGTCGTGTGTTAACCTTAGACCATACTATCCCCCCACCCCCATTTAGTAAAGACACATGACACCGAGGTTGGATGTGAAATGGCCACAGCAGCCGTTTATTAATTTCACAGTTTTATAAAAACAATTTAAATCCGAAACATTCGGATAACTAGTTAGGAATCCACCAGAGAATTCCTCCTAATAATTCACATGACCCAACATGGGTCAGAATCATAAATAACAATTAAACGTTAACATTAACCCGAGCAGAGGAAGTCCTTGAAGCCCCTTCAGATGTTCCTTTCAAGAACACACCGAATTAGCCATCTGCAAACCACCAATTACCTCCAGCCGTAAACCAGCTCGGAAGCACCGTTCACCTCTGCAGATGGCTCCAACCACTAGAAGTCCACTTCAAGGGGATAACACCCGATGAAGCCCTCAAGTGATATACCGACCACTACCGTGTTTCCCCGATAGTAAGACACCCCCGATTGTAAGACGTATCGGGGGTTTCAGGGGGGTCGGCTAATATAAGCCGTACCCCGAAAGTAAGACATATGTCTTACTTTCGGGGAAACACGGGGGTATTGCCCACTTCCGCGCCGCCCCCCTCTCCATACGTCACCCCCAGCACTTGTCAATGCCGCCGCCTCCTCCTTAAAACCCGAGCCATAGACTTTTTACGGCTCGGGTTTTAACTTGCTGCCCGCGCGATCGGGCAGCTGAATGTCGGGTCTCCGGCTGTCAGTGACTGCCGGGGACTCTGAGGAGAGGATAGGAGCAGCTTTAGCTGCTTCTGTCTTCTCCGATGTGTTTTTACACAGCGTTCAATGAACGCTGTGTATAGGAATAGAGACAGCAGCAGCGGCGCTGTCTCTATTCCTCCCGGTGATCATGTGACAGGTCACATGATCGCCGGGTCCCGTTAGTGACAGACTGCTGCTGGGTCTAACAAGACCCAGCACAGCCCTATTAGTGACAATCGTCACTATGAGAGGGCTGATTTCCCCTGTAACTGGGGCTGCTGTGCAGCTCCAGTTACAGGGGAAAAGATGGTGTAAAAGAAAGAAAAAAATATATATAAAGTTCCCCAAAGGTCTTTTTTGACCTTTGAGGGACAGACCATAGTAATAAAAAAATAATAAATAATAAAGTAAAGTGCAAAAAATTCGACAATTTTTTTCTAATATAAGACATACCCCGAAAGTAAGACATAGTGGGGCTTTTGGGGATAAAAAGAAAGTAAGACACTGTCTTACTTTCGGGGAAACACGGTAGAAGTCCACTTCAAAGGGATAACACCCGATGAAGCCTTCAAGTGATATACCTTCTACCAGAAGACCACTTCAAAGGGATAACACCCGATGAAGTCTTCAACCATGTACCTTTTTTGGGGGACGCATACCCCCGATGCGACCCCCCCACCATTTTGTACTGACTGGCCTCAAGGACTCCCCCCGCCAGCTGCCATGACAACAGAACCTACTCCGGAAAAAAGAAAAACAAGTTAAATAAGCACACAAAATAACACACAACACTCATAGACGGACGTACATAAGACCTAAGGAGTAACAAACCAAGGGTGGGAGGGTGGGAGCTTGCTTACTCTATGTTACTCCTCCCGCTGCTTCCGGCTCAATGCCGAGAAACAGCGGGAAGCGCAGTAACAGCCCCCCCCGTCCCCTTTAACTCCTCCCCGTCCCTCCTTCAGCTCCTTCCAACCCAACTTTCCCTCACCTCATTAACCCTTTCCCTACCAGGACGGTCATGCCGGCTTCCCTTAACCCTGCGGCTGCGTCCAGCCTCTTCTTGACCTGCCTAGGTAGAGTCGTGTGTTAACCTTAGACCATACTATCCCCCCACCCCCATTTAGTAAAGACACATGACACCGAGGTTGGATGTGAAATGGCCACAGCAGCCGTTTATTAATTTCACAGTTTTATAAAAACAATTTAAATCCGAAACATTCGGATAACTAGTTAGGAATCCACCAGAGAATTCCTCCTAATAATTCACATGACCCAACATGGGTCAGAATCATAAATAACAATTAAACGTTAACATTAACCCGAGCAGAGGAAGTCCTTGAAGCCCCTTCAGATGTTCCTTTCAAGAACACACCGAATTAGCCATCTGCAAACCACCAATTACCTCCAGCCGTAAACCAGCTCGGAAGCACCGTTCACCTCTGCAGATGGCTCCAACCACTAGAAGTCCACTTCAAGGGGATAACACCCGATGAAGCCCTCAAGTGATATACCGACCACTAGAAGTCCACTTCAAAGGGATAACACCCGATGAAGCCTTCAAGTGATATACCTTCTACCAGAAGACCACTTCAAAGGGATAACACCCGATGAAGTCTTCAACCATGTACCTTTTTTGGGGGACGCATACCCCCGATGCGACCCCCCCACCATTTTGTACTGACTGGCCTCAAGGACTCCCCCCGCCACCGCGAAACAGGCCTTGACCACCTTAAGCCTGTGAGTTCCTCCACACCACCACCGCCCTTTCTATGCCTTCTGCTATCGCCAAGCTCCAAAGATCAATGCCAACCTCGGTCAGATGAACCCCGTCACTTCTCCAGAAATTCCCCACTCCTGACTCCAAATCCCTATGCCTCACGCAAATGCCCCCGTTCTTTGCCACAAAACGAGACACCACCCTGTTAACTTTTATGCGAGCCTTATTGACTCTCTCCACCGATCTAGCTAACCGCCAATGCTTTCTTGGGACTATGTCCGACCACACTACCACCAACTTGGGATAAGATACCCACAAACACAACATATCATGTTTGATATCCCGCACCAACTCACGAAAAAGGGCGGACTCCTAAATCATTCCCACCCACGTGCAACACTAGAACCTCCGGAACCCTATCAAGCCGCACATATGTCTGGAATTCCGCCAACACCCTGTTCCAAGACATACCTCTAAAACCCAGCCAATGCACAACCGCATCCTGTCGCGGAATGCGCAACTGGCGACCATCCGGGCGGACGTCCGCCCTCAAAGCCCCCCAGTGCACGTACGAATGACCCATCAACCACACCAGACAAGGAGGCGAATCTGAAACGGAAAACACAGTTAGGCACCACCATATAACATTTTCAAACATAAACAACAAAATTACAACATATGGGGGCGGACATAGGACTTAAACCTTTTAGACTCCCAACGACCAATACGCCTCACCCCCTCGTCATCCAACCCCCAGCGCCCCGCTTCCGTTGCTGCGCCAATCCGGAAGGAATGAGATGAATATGAGCCTGCCGCAACCCCCACTGCCGTCAAACATTTTTTAAATACAGCTCCAAACTGAAACCTGGACAAAAACGACCCGTCCTCATGACGTAACAAAGGCAAATCTGGAGACCCCCTGTTTCTCGTAAAACCCCGCATGCACTCCACTGGACACATGACCGACCCCGGGAGAGCGAACAAAACTATCAGTTTTCCCTTCCCTACTTGGTCAGTTTTAGATCTACGCAACCATACCTCCAGCCGATCTGCAAAAAGGCTCACCTCCCCAGATCTCAGCCCCCCTGCCTGTTTAGTACTTGGCGACACCAACTCACCTATTCTAAATGCTCCGAAGAACGCTAACGAAAAAGCCAACCGGAACAGATCCATTTCATCTGAAGAACGACATACCGATGCTAATGAACCCCCCAACGAGCCAAGCAAAGCAAACGACACCGGCCTTCTACTATCCGCCTCCACCCTACCTCTGCGCAACCCCTTCAAAGCCTGCGATACCAGAAATTCCTTCGATACATCCCGCAAGCCCCGCAACTTAAGCCCAAACGCCACAGCAGATATGAACCGGTTCACCTTCGCTACTGAAAACCCCGCCTCCCAGGCATCCCCTAACCAATACAAAAGTGCCACCAACCTGTCTCTATCCGTATTGACGTCACCCAACTCTCTTACCCACTCCTCCCACTGCCTCCAACAAGCAGCATAAGCACTCCACGTCGTGCGCGCCAAAGACCTTTGTAACAGCTGCTCTACGGGACCGATACCAGATCCCAAAGATGCTCCGGACAAGCCAAACCGAGACGTTCCGCTCCCGGGGCCAATTGCCGAAACCGGTCCCACTGCGAGCGAGAAAGAGCATCAGCAATACAATTCCGTACACCCGGGACATGCACCGCCACCACCCACGCGTTCAACGACAAACACACCAACACTAAATGTCGCAACAATTGAACTACCGGAGGAGAAGACGCCGTGATGTTGTTAATGGCAAGCACCACCCCCATGTTGTCGCAGTAAAAACGGACCTTCTTATCCCTGAGCCTGTCCCCCCAAATGGTAGCCGCCACCACGATGGGAAACAGCTCGAGCAGGGCCAGATTCCGCGTGAGTCCACTGGACACCCAGCTAGCCGGCCATTGACCTGCGCACCACGGACCTCCCCCGTAAGCTCCAAAGCCACCCGCCCCAGCCGCATCCGTGAAAATATTCAAATCACTCGTATCCTGCGCTGGGGCCATCCATAGCGAGCGACCATTGTACTGGCCCAAGAAGTCATCCCAAACCTGAAGATCAGCTCGGTGCTCCTCCTTGAGCCGCACAAAATGATGCGGCGCACGCACTCCCGCCGTTGCCGCCGCCAACCTTCTACCAAACACCCTTCCCATCGGCATAATCCGGCAAGCGAAATTCAACTTCCCCAGCAGCGACTGAAGCTCCCTCAGCGACATTTTCTTCCTTCTACAAGCCCGTCGAACCTCCAGCCTCAAAGCACCCAACTTATCCGCCGGGAGACGACACTCCATTGCCACCGAGTCTATTTCGATTCCCAAAAAACAAATCGTCGCTACCGGGCCCTCCGTTTTTTCCGGCGCCAAAGGAATCCCAAAATCCCTCGCCACCTTCTGTAGAGCATGAAGCAGATTACCGCAAACCGGCGAACCCCCCGGGCCAACGCACAAAAAATCATCCAAGTAATGGATCAACGAGTCGACCCCGGATGCCCCCCTCGTTACCCACTCCACGAAGCTACTAAACGCCTCGAAGTATGCACAAGAAAGGGAACACCCCATCGGAAGGCACCGATCCACGTAAAAAGCCCCATTCCAAAAACAACCCAACAGCCGTTGGCTTTCTGGATGCACCGGCAACAACCTGAACGCCGCCTCGATGTCAGTTTTTGCTAGCAGCGCCCCAGGACCCGCAGCCCGCACTAACCCCACCGCCTTATCGAATGAGGTATAAACTACGGAACACAACTCGTGATCAATCCCGTCATTTACCGACGAACCTTTGGGATACGATAAATGTTGAATCAAACGAAACTTTCCGGGCTCGCGTTTAGGGACAATACCCAAAGGGGACACAACTAAATCTTTTACCGGCGACTCAACAAATGGCCCCGACATGCGACCCAACGAAACTTCTTTTAACAACTTTTCCGACACGACTTCCGCATGCAAGTAAGCCGATTTTAAATTCCTCCGCGTAACCGGAACCTCATAAGGAGGTGGAGGAATAACAAACCCAACACGAAACCCTTCATAAAGCAACTTAGCTGCCGCCCTATCCGGATACTCATTTAGATAAGGGGCCATCCTTTCCACCCTCACCGGCGACACCCCCTTGACCAGTCCCGTGCTGGTTCCCTGACCTCTTTTTTCGCAGGCATTTTGCCGCCCCGTGTGATGCACCATTACACTCGGAGCACACGTGCTTGAACTTGCACGTGGCCCCGAACTTGCACTGACCTTCATTAAATTGCCAGCAAAACCCCGCCTTTCCCCCGCCGCTTTGTCCACTCTGACTAGACTGGCCTCCCTGGCCACCGCTCCCGGGAAAGGGCTGCCTAACCGGAGCCGTAACCCGTAACCAGAGAGCAATATCCTTCTGGTCCCACCGAATCGCCGGCCGAACCGCCTTCCGCTGACGGAATTGCTCATCATATCGCAGCCACGCCTGACCCCCATACGCCCTATGAGCCTCCCCAATGGCATCAAAATAACAAAACAGCGCCGAACAATTTTCCGGCGCCTTTTCCCCTATCACACTAGCCAATATGGCGAACGCCTGCGACCAATTAACGAACGTCTGCGGGATCAGCCTATACCGCCGCCGTTCCTCCTCGTCCTTTTTACTCTCATCCCGCTTGCTCTTATCCAAATTAAATTTAGCCAGCGGCAAGAGAGAAAAAATTTCAACATATTCGTCTTTCCAGATCCGATCGCGCACCTCCTGCTTTAAATGCGCACCCAACGGACCCTCAAAACAAACATACACCTCCCCCCGAGCACGATCGTCCATACGCACTCGATCGCCGTCCTTCTGTGCCTCGGTCTGTACCGACACCGCGACCGCCTCTCTAACCGCCACCGCAGGACGCGCCTGTAACGATCCCACGTCCCTGGGGCCTTCCCAAACTATCGCAGGAGACACTTCCGTTACTACCGGCGCCGCGGCCCTATCCAGGCGCCCCACCAGCTCCCGTAAGCAAACCACTAAATCTGCCAAACCCGCTCCGTCGCGTCCGCCCGCGCCACTACCAGCCCCCGATGCAATGCTAGCAGCCCCCCCGCCGACACCCGACATAAAAATCGCTGGATAAGACAATGATGGAGTTATACACTCACCGGGCTGCACAGGCGCTGTGTTCCCGTCAGCCGGACCATCCTGACCTCGACGATACACGTCCAGTTCACCTTCCTCCAGTTCTTCTCTCGCCGACGACTGTCCCTCCCAACGACCTCTTCGGAACGGGGATGAGGACGCGCTGACCAATGGGCCGGCAACCTGCCGCCCGACCGCCGGGACCCAGACTTCCGACCTGACCTGTTGCCTCGACGTCGCTGCAGCTCTAGGCGTCCGTCTAGACGATCCTGACGAAGCCTGCCCCCTGGCCGGAACATCACCATGCGGGGCGGCCGTACCTTGTTCTCCACGTCTTCCATCTGATGGGGGAGGGGTGACAGGGAGCCCAGCCTGCGACTCCCTGCTTACCGCCGGACCCCGTCGCGGCCTGGGATTCCTGCCAGGACGCAGGGCCTGGGAAGGGGCGGTCCTCCCAGCTGCCTGGCCTGCAGCGTCCGGGATCGGGCTCCCTCTGCGACGCCGTGTCCGCGGGACTACCTCCGGACTGAGGCGCTCTGGAGGTCGGGACCGTCGAGAGGGACGGGTCGACCCAGCCTGCATCGCCGTCACCCCTGGCACCGCTCTCTGCCTGCCCAGCGCAGGAGCGGTTGTTGCCGACTCCCCCCCCGCCGCCATAGCCATGCTCGTAAGGGGGCCGGGGGAGGGGAGCCTGTCCCTTACAACAGACCCCGAACGCCGTGCCCGACGTGGCGAAACGGCGTCCGGGATCCTCGTTATTGCAGCCACGGTCTCCTCTAGCCATCCGGGACCGTGGTGCACAGCAGCGGCCCGCAGCCGCTCTAACATAATGGCTTCTGCCATTTCTAAAAACCGGGCAACGGGGAGCTTGCTTACTCTATGTTACTCCTCCCGCTGCTTCCGGCTCAATGCCGAGAAACAGCGGGAAGCGCAGTAACAGCCCCCCCCGTCCCCTTTAACTCCTCCCCGTCCCTCCTTCAGCTCCTTCCAACCCAACTTTCCCTCACCTCATTAACCCTTTCCCTACCAGGACGGTCATGCCGGCTTCCCTTAACCCTGCGGCTGCGTCCAGCCTCTTCTGGACCACCCCTGTGATATGTTAGGCTATTATGATGCTTATTTGTTATTTAACAAAGTTGCAGGATTGAGTAAGTTACAAAAAACATAATTCGATAAGTCAACAGCAGTTAGTCTACTTGCTGACAGTTTCCAGTTAGCCACACAAATCTTCTATACTACAGATAGTAAAAATTAAATGGAAAGTCAACAAAGCATACAAAAAGATAATGAAGATATGTAACAAAGGTGCCGGATATTACTTTTGCTGACTAGCAAGCAAAACATGTCAGCGTGGCCTATATTTACCCCTTGTGGGGGGCAGCAGCAATTGGCAGCGGCCACCCTGCGGCAGTGGATGGGAATCGGAAAACCCTTGTGATGCTGTGATCAATAGCGATCATGGCTTCACAAGAGAGGGTGGATCTCTATGTTACCTGATCATCACCCAGGCGATCGCTGACTGTTTTAAGGACAGCTCTAGGCTTTTAGTGGCGCCATGCAGACTTGTTGAAGAAAAAGTTTGGCAGCAGGCAGGGAAAATGAATGACTGGGGCCGTTATTGAAATTGCGCTATCTAACTTGTAGTGTAGAGTCTATGGAATCCCCCATTTTTTACCCTTAACCCCTGCAAGGAGGTATAAACTTTGTCGGTAAGATTCCCAGCTCACGGTCCCTCGCAGGTGAAAAACCAGAAAAACGCCAGAAATCTCACCACCAGGACTGATAACCAAGCACTGCAACACTTGTGCGATTCCCTTTTAAAGTCCAGGATAAGTGATGTCATGCACTGCGCCGGGTCCCGATGAGCCACACAGTACAAGCAGAGGAGAGCGTCCCACCATCATGGTGATGCCACTGCTCCAGACACGCCGACCAGGCGACCAGGGAGAATGCGGCGGTGGCTGACATATACATAACTCTCACTTCTCTATATTATTATATAGGGTGTGGGCATGGGTCTCTATAATATGCCGTTTTACGTCTGGGATTGTCATTAGGACATCATGTTATCATTAAACATTTATGGGCAACCAAATCGGATGAAAGATTGATGAGACCTATTAAATGGCAAACATACTAATGAGCCACCTGGCTGCACACGGTACACAAGCTCTGCCCGTCTTGTGTTAGAAGCGCTGCCCAGACTGCCTTTTGTTTCCTCTATGTGTCTGCATGGCATATGGCACCCATAGGTTAGTTAAGTGATGCCACCCTGCACCCACGGTCCTCTGGCAACCGCCGACTTAGCAACTCTATATGGTTCTGTGTTACCTGAAACGAACTTGGCATTAAGTAATTAAAATCTCTGCTGGTAATGACCCGCCTGTGTCTAGGGTTCCCTGTGCCACTTAGCATCACAGACAGGACACTTGATGAGGAGAAAGCGCTGAGCCCTCTTGCATAGGTAAGTGACTTTCCTGAAGCCATGAGTTAAAGGGGTATTCCAGATGTCCATGGGTTGTGTCTGGTGTTGCAGCTCAGCTCCATTAAAGTAAATGGGGCTGAGCTGCAATACCAGACACAACCTGAGGGTAAGTGTGGCGCTGTTTCTAGAAGAAAGTATCCGTGTTACCCCAATATGGGTAAAATGTGGGTGTGATTATGAGGGCATAACTTTATACTGAATCTGATTTGCCACTTAGGTCTGTGAGCCGCAGACAGGCATTGGAGGAGATGTATTAAAATTAGTGGAGCAGTTACGTACATCATCCAATCGGATTGCAGATTTTATTTAAAAAAGGACCTGTGATCAATGATCACTGCAATCTGATTGGTTGCTGTAACTGACTTCTTCACTTTTCCTTTGCACCTGTTTTGATAAAGTTCCCCCAATGATTCCCTGTAACTCCGTCCGTATCTTCCTCTTTTGCCAACCTCCGTTCTCGAGGCTCGGTGCTGCGCAGGTCGGCAGTGTACACATGTCCGGCTGCTAAATGTCAGTGTCGGGCTCTCTGCTATCTTGTCCGCTGCAAACTACCACCAACGCCAATTTCACCCTAGTCCTGACGCTGCTGACGTTCCTAGGGCTGGGTGGCCTGGCAAACGAGGAGAATCCAATCCCAATAGGAATTAATCTGACTTTTTAGGCAAAAATTATAACAAATATTTTACTTTTACCGGCCTCCCAGTGTTAAAACCTGCAGGGTTAGTGGCCTGGTGGCAACCCTACACAAAGCAGGCACAAGATATGACAGACACAGGGGAAACAACATCACGCTCCTTAAAGGACCAGAGCACATTATGTTCTTCACTGTATCACACGTGTGGTCACATGCTGTATATCTAGAGATTTGCTGGATATGGCTACCGACCCTAGCTAATTGAAGAGTGGTCAACCCTAATCTATCACTTCAATATACCATTCTAGGGCATATGGAAAGAGTTGGCATAAAGCAAAGAACCTCATTAAGTAATCCTTTAGGGCCTACAGGACATGCCTGACATATTTAAGACAGGATGAGGTCTGACAACCTGCTTCCCATGCATCTCTTCCTGGTGAAAATTATAGTCAACTTGTAGGCCATGTATCTAAGCCTCGAATAACATGAAATAACAGTTCTACCCAAATCCTTATGATAGAGTTCAAGGTAGAATCTTCTCAAAGACTTCAGAATGGTCGTTGATCACTGATCTCAATGATCGCATCATTTTCCATAACCTGCAACATCTTATAGAAATTTATTGTCAGTGTACGGGGACACGGCTATTCTATACCGCTCCATATTGTTGGCTCCGAAACCTTGTGACTGCAGAGGACTGACCCTGGGTCATCCTTCCAGGTAGAAGGGTGGCTCTCCCAAGATTTTTAGAATTAGAACTTTTATCACCTGTTGATCATTGCTTGTATGTAAGGCTTGCCGCCAGATATAGTTGGGTATTAAAGAGGAATATTTTTATTAATAATAATAAAAAAACAAAACATAACAGTGATACAGATGTAGCAGAGCTGAGTGTGTTACTGATGGAGTTAAAACTTGGCCACTGGATGGGTAACTTGGGGTTAATAGACCATTTTTTAGAGACAACATGTAATCTCTAAGACAATGATTTCGCCTTCACATAAGAGGAAGAGACGCACAGGATGGTTTCAGGAAATGATCCGAGCGTCTCAGGTTGAACTGCAAGCAGTAATGAGACAGTTTGCTTATTATTAATTAATTTGCTCCTTAGATTTGTCTCTGTGCTAGAAGTTCCTGATAATCTGGAACACGAAATCTTATTAATCCTCATTTCTACAAGGCAGGAGCACACATCAGCGGCAAACACGTGAAGGGCAGAATCTCCTGTTAACCCTTTTGTCTGTGAATAATTGACCATCATGTATAAAGAGTTTATGGTACGGTCCCACCCGGCAAAATTGTGTGGTCATTGGCTACTGCAAGTGAGCCAGGCTTAGGTCGCGTTGGACCGTAACCTTAGACTTTGTACCATACCTTTACACTTACATTTTGGACAATCCCTACTTGTTAGAAGGATCCCTTAACAATAAACTGAGGGGTTCCTGATTAGCTGACCTCCCTATGTCATCAATATGTCATAATATAGCATACGGAAATGGGTTCCACCCAGGGGCTGGATCAAGGGCAGGTAGAGTAGGCAGTAGTCTAGGGCACCATTGAGGGAGGTGGCGCAATTTTATGGATTATGTTTTACTGTACCTTTACATTTTTTACCAATCAGTGTTTCCCTGTATTAATAAGACCTGGGATTGATGGGGCGATATGCTGAGCTTCAGAGACCAAAGGTGGGTGGGGGGGGGGGCGACATTGTGAAACCACCACCTTAAGCACCAAGTAAGTTTGTCCCACCCTTGGTCCCAGCAGTTAGACCCCCATTCTTTTCTCTTGCAGGGTCAAAGTCAATAGCCAATCATGTAACAAAATCTCCTCCAAAGTGAGAGATGCGCTTTACAGCGGCGATCGGGTCTGGCTTATCGAAAAGGGGGTTCTAAAGGGAGAACCCCTGTATGAAATAGATATTCCCTAATAAGATAATGTTACCTGCAGTTTCTAAAGGTCTTTTTGCATGGCCCCATAAGGGCCATTTAAACGAGTGCCGATCAATGAGACAGCTCGTCAATCGGCACTCGTTTGGTCATTTCACAAGGATCAATGATCAGTTATGTATGGGAACGAATCGTTCATCCCCATACTACGAACGTTCATCCCCATACTACGATCGTTCATCCCCATACTACGATCGTTCATCCCCATATTACGATCGTTCATCCCCATACTATGATCGTTCATCCCCATACTACGATCGTTCATCCCCATACTACGATCGTTCATCCCCATAGTACGATCGTTCATCCCCATAGTACGATCGTTCATCCCCATACTACGAACGTTCATCCCCATACTACGATCGTTCATCCCCATACTACGATCGTTCATCCCCATACTACGATCGTTCATCCCCATACTACGATCGTTCGTCCCCAAAGTACGATCGTTCGTCCCCATACTACGAACGTTCGTCCCCATACTACGACCGTTCATCCCCATACTACGATCGTTCGTCCCCATACTACGATCGTTCGTCCCCATACTACGATCGTTCGTCCCCATACTACGATCGTTCCTCCCCATACTACGATCGTTCATCCCCATACTACGATCGTTCATCCCCATACTACGATCGTTCATCCACATACTACGATCGTTTATCCCCGTTCATCCCCATACTACGATCGTTCATCCCCATACTACGATCCTTCATCCCCATACTACGATCCTTCATCCCCATACTTCGATCGTTCATCCCCATACTACGATCGTTTATCCCCATACAACGATCGTTCATCCCTATACTATGAGCGTTCATCCACATACTACGATCGTTCATCCCCATACTAAGATAGTTCATCCTCATACTACGAGCGTTCATCCCAATACTACGATCGTTCATCCGCATACTACGATCGTTCATCCCCATACTAAGATCGTTCATCCCCATACTAGGATCGTTCATCCCCATACTAAGATCGTTCATCCCCATACTAGGATCGTTCATCCCCATACTAGGATCGTTCATCCGCATACTACGATCGTTCATCCCCATACTACGAGCGTTCATCCCCATACTACGATCGTTCATCCCCATACTACGATCGTTCATCCCCATACTACGAGCGTTCATCCCCATACTACGATCGTTCATCCCCATACTACGAGCGTTCATCCCAATACTACGATCGTTCATCCCCATACTACGATCGTTCATCCTCATACTACGATCGTTCATCCCCATCCTACGAGCGTTCATCCCCATACTACGATCGTTCATCCCCATACTACGAGCGTTCATCCGCATACTTCGATCGTTCATCCCCATACTACGATCGTTCATCTGCATACTATTATTGTTCATCCGCATACTACGACCGTTCATCCCCATACTACGACCGTTCATCCCCATACTACGATCGTTCATCCCCATACTACGATCGTTCATCCGCATACTACGATCGTTCATCCCCATACTACGAGCGTTCATCCCCATACTACGATCGTTCATCCCCATACTACGATCGTTCATCCCCATACTACGAGCGTTCATCCCCATACTACGATCGTTCATCCCCATACTACGAGCGTTCATCCCAATACTACGATCGTTCATCCCCATACTACGATCGTTCATCCTCATACTACGATCGTTCATCCCCATCCTACGAGCGTTCATCCCCATACTACGATCGTTCATCCCCATACTACGAGCGTTCATCCGCATACTTCGATCGTTCATCCCCATACTACGATCGTTCATCTGCATACTATTATTGTTCATCCGCATACTACGACCGTTTATCCCCATACTACGACCGTTCATCCCCATACTACGATCGTTCATCCCCATACTACGATCAATCATCCCCATACTACGAGCGTTCATCCCCATACTACGATCAATCATCCCCATACTACGAGCGTTCATCCCCATACTACGATCGGTTTGTCCGGCATGACATTTTTTTATTTATTTTTTTATAAAACTTGTGCCTCTAAAGCTTTCATTGAATCCATCTCAATGTCAAATTTGGTTAATCTGATCATTATTGAGCATTTTCTACGATTGGGAAAAATAAAAAATGTCTTTACATTTTCCAATACAATAAAATCTGCCTGGTTCAAAGCCCGGTAAACAGGACCTCATGGGAGGTTGGGCTTTGCTCGGCTTTCACTAAACTTTCCATGCTCCTAGCTCTGTAGGTTAACATTAGAACAACGTCAATCCACTAACAACAGAGTAGTAGGTGTAAAAGCCTAGTAATATCGGAGCATGACGCCTGTAGCCTTGGCTCTCCACATGCCAGAGTTCTCCTCCGCCCCCATGTCAAGGACAAAAAGTTCAAGCCATGGGTTTCGTTCCGCTGGCTCTGATGCCAACACCCCCCCCCCCTTGTACAGGTCTTCCGACTAACAACACAGTAGAGGCTTACGATGCCTCCTCCTTGGGATTGTTGATCATCTGTTCTCCGTCCACAGAGACATGTGGATCTGGCTGCGATAAAAGAGAAAACGCTCGCTTCCACCTGACATCCCTCCCCCAGGAGCTGCGCTGAATAGCTCGGTTGCCTTGAGCTATTCCGTGCTGGCAGCATGGTAAACACTTTGTGCTAGTAAGATCACGGCATGTCATGTCCAGGGCTCTCTTTCATAGACGCCTGCCAGGGAAGGTGGCGTTCGCTCTCTTGATCAACCTATTCCCTGCCATGCTTTCCAGGCTTTTGCGGAAGCAAAGAACATAGATGAGGTTAAATGAAGGCAAATACTCATTTGCTTTATGGATTGTGGGTAAATAGTTATCAACGCTATCTTTAGCTATACGTGAAAGAGGAGCGTTACTGTAAACGCTAAGAAAAAATACATTATTGTAATAAGAAATCTGCCCTCCTTGGCGAGAATACGGAAACCGATTGTGGCGAGTGATTGATTGTTGGGTATATGAAATGGGTTCTGTACCTTTAAGTAAAAACAGAGCATGTCTAGTACTCTTACTAATATTAAAATTCAGGTCTTTTGGGCATTAAAGGGGTTAGATTATAAAAACATGCCTTTTTTTTTTTTACAATAGTGCCACACCTGTCCACAGGTTGTTTGTGGTATTGCACTCATCTAAATTCACTCCAATTGAGCTGAGCTGTTTTTGGAAGACAGCAGCCATGTTTTTGTTATCCTGGACAACCCATTTGAAGGGGTATTGCAAACACACATTTATGGCATTTCCACAATAATCTATCTCATGTCTATCTATCTATCTATCTATCTATCTATCTATCTATCTATCTATCTATCTATCTATCTATCTATCTATCTATCTATCTATCTATCTATCTATCTATCTAATGTGTAGGCATCATGTGAGGATTCACTGTTCATGCAAATCGTCAGTAATGCTGTAATGGAGCAAACATTTGATTAGATGTTAACTTTTGGCCTTGGCAGCTGCCCGTCGTGTATTTCCTTTCTCTATACTTTGCCTAATGGTAAACTCAACCCTGGCTGAAAGATCGAATGTTGTTTGTAACTCGAACACTTTGCATTTTACTTCTATTAAGTCAATGAATTTAAATAACAATTAAATAAAAAGCTGTCCCAAACTATTTATGTCCCGTCCATTATATGTGCCTCTTACATTGACACAAAGCCCATGGCACGCTATCGAATAGACTAATAGCCAACATATACTTCAAGAGGAATTTATGAGCTGTATCTATCTGATTGTTTTGAATGAGGGTATTTACTGATGCCATATCATCTCAAAGACATAGATTGAGGTGTCAGGAGTCCCCTCCTGACAGCCGCAATCACGAGTCGGCAAGCGCTGGCCCCAATCTCCTCCTCAGTAGACGCCAGCGCTCGCGTCCACTCACCTCAGTCGGATCCCAGACCTTTTGACGAACTTTGACCCGTGAGTACCCTGGAATATAAGAGGGGTCCAGCCCCCTGCTTTGATGCCTGAGTGTTGTTGTTCCATAGTTTGTCTATCTGATGGCCTCCTAGTGTGTTACCTGTTCCAGTTCCTGTACCTGTTCCAGTTACTGTTCCTGTACCAGTTCCTGTTCCTAGCATTCCATACCATCCTGGTCAAGCACTGTGCTGTGCTAAAATCGTGTCGTGCTGTATCCACGTCTGACCTGCTTCACCTCGCCTGACGTCTACCTGCTGCCTAGTCCCAGCCGAGCCTGCCTTGCTGCTGTCTGAGCAGCCACAGGTACCTATAGAACTATAAACATTCACCTGCGCCCTGTTGGCCAGCTGCCTTACCGCCAAGGCGGTATGGCCCAGTGGGTCCACAGACCCTTCGTGACAGTACGCTCAGGCCATGGACCCTGCTGGTCGATTCAAGACCATGACGACGTCACAGGATATTCGAGCGGATATGCTGGACCTCCGGTCTCGACAGGACCAAATCCTTCAGGCGTTAAACATCCTTGCACGTCGGCAGGAGGCACAGTTTGAGCTCCATTATCGCCCAGCTGACAAGAATGTGAGGGCCGATGCCTTTTCCAGGTCTTTCGAGACGGAAGACACCATAGAGAGTCCACAGAACATTATTGATCCATCTTGCATTGTCTCTGTCAATCCCCTGCAAGTTGGGGACATTCCTCCAGGGAGGACTTCTGTGCGCCTGGCTGATCGTGGCACAATCCTCCGCTAGGGACACTCCTCTAGACTGGCAGGTCATGCGGGGGTCCGTAAGACCTGGGATCTGATTGCTCGTCATTTCTGGTGGCCCACGCTGCCCAAGGACATTATGGAGTTTGTCTCTTCCTGTTCTGTATGTGCAGCCAACAAGGCCGCTCACTCCAGACCTGCTGATCTGCTCCAGCCATTGCCTGTGCCCAATGCTCCCTGGCAGCATATAGCTATGGACTTTATTACGAATCTGCCTCTCTCTGCTGGATGCAGTGCTGTTTAGGTGGTGGTGGACCGATTTTCGAAGATGGGCCACTTCGTTCCTCTGACCGGTCTTCCTTCTGCTCCTCAGCTGGCCAAGCTGTTCATCCAGCACATCTTCCGCCTGCACAGCTTGCCACAGCATATTGTGTCTGATCGGGGGGTTCAGTTTACCTCGAAGTTCTGGAGAGCCCTCTGCGGACTCCTCTGTTGATTGGCTCAATCAGATCTTGGAGAACTACCTACGCCACTTAATTTCCAAGCAGCATGATGACTGGGTGCAGTTGCTCCCATGGGCAGAAATCTCCTACAATAATCACACCAGCGAGTCTACAAGGAATACACCGTTCTTCATTGTCTATGGCCAGCACCCACGAATTCCTCTCCCGGTGCCCGATACTTCCGAGGTTCCAGCGGCTGACTCCGCCTTTAGAGACTTCCTACAAATCTGGCAACAAACTTGATCCTCCATCCTGATGGCAGTCGACCGCATGAAACGGTAGGCTGACACAAGGAGAATAAAACCTCCTCAGTTTCTTCCTGGCACGAGGGTCTGGCTGTGTTCCAGGAATATCCGACTAAGGGTGCCATCATGCAAATTTGTTTCCAGGTTCCTCGAGATCCTGCAGCAGATCAACCCTGTCACCTATAAGCTTCGGCTGCCTCCTATTCTCAAGATCCCCAACTCCTTCCATGTCTCCCTCCTGAAGCCGGTGGTCCTGAACCGCTACACCAAGACTCCTAGCCCTGTAGTTGCCTCCAGTGGCCCTTCAGACAACTTTGAGGTTCAAGACATCCTGGACACCAAAAAGGTGAGAGGAAAGACTTTTTATTTGGTGGATTGAAGGGGGTTTGGTCCTAAAGAAAGGTCCTGGGAGCCAGAGGAGAACCTCAATGCTCCTGCTCTTCTGAAGAAGTTTCTCTCTCGCTCTGGTCCCAAGAAGAGGGGGCGTAAGAGGGGGGATACTGTAATGTCCGTGGCTGCGGGCTGTCAGCTCCGATCCCCTCCTGACAGCCGCAGCCACGTGTCGGCAAGCGCTGGCCCCAGCCTCCTCCTCAGGAGACGCCAGCGCTCGCGTCCACTCACCTCAGGCGGATCCCGTAGGGTGCTTTTAATGAACTTTGACCAGTGAGTACCTGGACTATAAGAGGGGTCCAGCCCCCTGCTTCGATGCCTGAGCTTTATTGTTGTTCCCTAGCTTGTCTATGTGACGGCCTCCTAGTGTGTTTCCTGTACCTGTTCCTGTACCTGTTCCAGTTCCTGTTCCTAGCATTCCATACCATCCTGGTCGAGCACTGTGCTCTGCCAAAGTCGTGTCGTGCTGTATCCACGTCTGACCTGCTTCACCTCGCCTGCCATCTACCTGCTGCCTAGTCCCTGCCCTGCTGCTGTCTGAGCTAACACAGGTACCTATACGAACTATAGACATTCACCTGCGCCCTGATGGCCAGCTGCCTTACCGCCAAGGCAGTACAGTCCAGTGGGTACACAGACCCTTCATGACAGTAAGCAGGCTACATAATAATCATTTATGGTGGCTTCAACCTTGAGAGCCCGCTCAACCACACACTAAAGCCCATCTAAGGCCCTGTTCACATCACGTTTGTTTTTCTTCCTTTGGAGGTATACATTAGGAGTAGTCCCGATGTTTACCTACGACAGAAGGAAGAGATGTATCCCACTGTATAGGCATACAGGTAGAAATGTTGCCAAAATTCACCGGACACAGTGCTTCTTGAAGCGCTGTGCCCGGGGAAGCCGTGGATGTCACTGTCCATATAGGAAGCACTCTGGCCAGGGACTCCGGGACTAGAGGAGCCACTGACGTCACTTTCCATCTATGGATAGTGACGTCAGGGGCTTTTCCAATCCTGGAGTCCCTGGACAGGGCGCTACAGATGCTTTGGACGGGGACTTCGTAATTAAAAGCTCCTGACATCAATGTCTATAGATGGACAGTGACATCAGAAGCTCCCCCGGGGCCTGGATTCCCAGGCCAAGTGGTACCTCATGATCTTCCTTGGAATTTCAGTGCTCGGGAAGCTCCTTGAGGTATCTGTTTAACGCATACCTCTGACGAATGACATGCAGTGGCATCTGTCACACATAGGCTCCCATGTTAAAAAAAAAGTATACCACGTGGTATACAGTTTTTTTGCGGGATCCCCCCAAAAAAAGGTTTACCGATGTATACCAGCCTGACCGATGTCAGAAGGACATTCTTTTGGCCTCCGTTCAGCTAATGGAGCCCTTATGGACACGTTTAGCATAATGTAAACCGGGCCTAAGAAGTCTAGAATCTATGGAAGCCTTAATAAGGGATATTATAGAGTCTTCTCTGTGTTAGCCATCTGTAGAACCAAAAGTTGTTTTAGTAGATTACAGATCCAAGCATTCAACACAGCTTTGGTTTCTTCTTCAGGTACCATACAATAACCGAGGAAAAGATTTAAAGAGGCTCTGTCACCAGCGCCGATCTGCTGCAATAGGAGATAGGGGTTGCAAAATCTGGTGACAGAGCCTCTTTAAGCGATCTTGAAAATTGCATTTGTAATTCACCCATTTAGCCAATCAAAAAGATCTATCTAAGAAGACCCCTGTGTGCAAAAAACACAAAAACATTTTGGTCCTTTTTGTGTTGCTGTAAGACCAAAAGCGCTCATTGATGGAAACCACCATATATATGATCATTTTTGGGCTATTTCAATCATATTCCCACCGTTTTCAGTCCTTTGCACCCTCCAGCTGAGCTGTGCTAGGGATGGACGCTCTCAGTGTGTATTCACACGGGCAGACTTTGTGGGGTTTTTATGGTGAAATTTTGCTACAATATGCTGAAAAATGATGCGGTTGCACAAAATTGTGGCAAAAATGGTCCATTTTTGGAAATCAACAGCATTTTTGCTAAGATTTTATGTAACTCTTCTGCTTTTTTTGCTAAGATTTTGTGATAATCCCGGCAACAAAACTCCACAAAACCTGCCCGTGTGAATACACCCTTAATGAGGTGAGCTAGTGGGTGCCTATGTACATACTGAATGACCCTTCCAAATTGTTAGCCTGAAAGGGGGCAATCTGGCATGGGCCTTATGGAGTCAGAAGTTACCAGATGGCTCATGTGACACTTTGTAGACCGAGGTGTAACTTGAAGCTCCAGGGCCCCAATCAATATCTGTAATAGGGCCGCCAACCTACCATGTGATATTTGTGGCAGAGGGGCTTTCGTGCCCCTTCAGGCACCAGGCTGCTAGCTCTGCCCCCTTATAGCAACACCTCTGTCTGTAGACTCCTTGAAAGAACATCTTACTCACGAGACCTTTCTTGGCTTTTGATTGACCAACGTCAATCCAGCCAGAGATTCCTTATGTTCAACGGGTCTGTCCTAGGGACAAATGCCCTTTAAGACCTTGAGACATGTTCTGTAAATGCTGTTTAGTGACCTTAATTGCTCATTTGGTATATGGGTTTGCGTGTTACTAATAATATATATGACTCCTTTCCAATTTTACACTGTTACAGTATAGCCAAAATCCAGCCTCGTAGAATTGAGGACTATCATTACAAAACATCATTCCAAGCCAATATTCAAGAAACATGCTCAATGAGGTTCCTAATTTATGAAAATAAACATCATTTACTAATTACACAAGTTGGCATTTTGGATATCTAGCATAGCTAATTGGCAAGAATTGTCATACAGTATGTCTTTTTTTTTTATTTATTCAATTTTGCAATTTTACATTACATTTTTAATAGATATTTCCACAAACACAATAAAATGTATAGGTGAATAGAATAAAATAAATATATAGTCACTCTATCCCTTGTCAAGAGTTAAAATTAGAGTTAAAGGCCTGTTGGGTGTCATTATACTTAAATTCTACATTCCCCTTTAGAGATCAGGACTTTAAAGGGATTCTTCGTTTTGGACAATCCTTATCTTGTTAGAAGGGTCCCTTGACAATAAGCTGATCACAAAGTGTCCTCCTGCTGGGACCCCAGCGATCAGTTGTAATCTGTGGGTAAACCTGGCAGTAAGTGTTCAATTTCCCTGCAGCGCCACCACAGGGGAAACTAAGCATTACACCGTTCCAAATCAAATTAATAGGTTGTCTGTGTAAGACAGAACAGAACAGGTCCTCCAGAGCAGGAGACACTCTTTGTTACCGCTCTCCACTCTGGCCAAAAGATGAGGATCCTGAACAGAAGACCCCCCTCTATTAACTAAGAATTCCCTAAAAGGCTGTATGGATATAGATTTTCCAAATAGGATAACCCCTTTAAATTGAATGTGCACCCTTGAACACCATGCTGTTGTTTGTAATCCAGGTCTAAAATAATTTTGTTATATATCTATATAGCATTGTTAGCTCTAAATCTACTACCTAGACATAAACAGGATCTGTCACCTCTCCTGACATGTCTGTTTTAGTACATACTTTTATTCCTCATGAAATAATAATTCAGGAGCATCTTTTCTTCAAACTCTGCGCAGTGCCGTCCCTCTGTTATTCCTCCTAGAAATTTAGGAAAAAATTGACAACTGGGTGTTACCATTTCCCTTGTCAAAGGGGCGTGTCCCTACACAGTCTCACTCTGTCAGCACTGATTGGACAGTTTTAGAGTCTGTGTAGGGACACACCCCCAACTGGTAACACCCAGTTGTCAATTTATTCATACATTTCTAGGAGGAATAACAGAGGAACAGAATTCTAAGAAAAGATGCTCTGGAATCCAGACAGACGTCAGGAGAGGTGACGGGTCCTCTTTAAATGATAAAATCCTGCAGCCTAATATTCAACCTGATCAGTTTTGGTTTATGAATATATATATGGGACGTACAAAGAGATCAGTAGAGATAAGTAGTGGAGATCAGTGGAGCCTATGTTCCAGTATGTATCACTGTCTCATTATAATGCCGTCTTTACTAAGGGTTGCCAGGGGAACATCACAGCAGGTTGTTAATAAGTAAACCATCCAGTCATTTCTTCTGAATTCCCCTCCCCCTGCTGTTCTTTTGATGTCATAAATTTAAGCATTAATCGTTTTATAACGCTAAGTGCGGCCTCACAAATATCAATTCACCTGCCTTACTGGCCGAGTCCTGAGTTAAGTAAATACAAGCTCTTCATTTAACTCATTCTTTGCAGTGCTGCTTCGTCCTAAAGATTAAAAAAAAAAATAATTCTACCAGAAACAGCGCCACTCTTGTCTATAGGTTGTCTTTGGTATTGCAATTGAGTCCTATTTGAGTGAATGGTGCTAAGCTGCAGAACAAACACAGACCATGCTGTCTCTGAGATAATAAAGCTGATCCTATTTCTAATCTAAACGTCAGAGCTTTGTCAAGAGGTCCCGCGGTTTACGGCAATGTGCAGCGGTAGACCCTACGAGCTGGACCTGGTCAGGACTAAACTTTCTCGCTGTGTTGGATTTCTCCTTGCTGGTTCTCCCTAGGATGAAACGTTTTAGCCATCTTGGAAATGACATGCAGATTTTTCCGAGACATTCATGCATGTTATTGGGGGCATCTGGGCTAATAGATGTTGGGTCGATGACAGGTAGCTAATAAGTACGGTTTCCTAATGTAAAGTCTATCATGCCTAAAAGACGTCAAAAATAAATATGTGCTAAGGTGATCAAAAAAATTTCATTTTTGTTATCCTGTAGGCACTCACCCTGCGGGATAAATGACGTTGTTAGAATAGTTTGGACTATGACAGAGGTGGAAAACAAATTATGTTTCTTTATTAAATTACTTTAAAACAAAAATAGGAAAAGGAGGTTTGGTGAACCTTTTAATATTTGTTATCTGTTCATAACTAAAAACTTTATTTAACAATTTTTTTTTAGCCCCCTCCCCCCCATGGGACTTGAACATGCGATCATTAGATTGATGGTGCAATGCACTGCAACACTTATGTGAGTTTTTCCTTCTGGCAGGAGAACCAAGATGGCAGACCTGGAGGCCTATGTTAGGCACCAGGCTTCCAGGACAACCATCAGCATCCGGCGATCGAGGGGGGCGATAGAATGACAGAGCGTGCTCCCCCCTCTTTTATCAGCTTAGATGCGGTCGCTATTGACTGTGGCATTTATGTGGTTAAATGGGCGGGATCAAAGTTATCGCCAGTTCCAGCTTTAGTGCAAATTTTCAGCTTCAGCACACAGATAACACCCAGGCTGTAAGGAGCGGGCTTAGCCAGTAGGCCCTCTCCATTTTCCCCCACTGCCGATTATGATGTACATCAAATGTCGGTAAGGGTTTAAACCAATGATTTCGACCCTTATTACCTTGGGGGAATTACCCCTGAAAAAATTTATTTTACTTCTGGGGAACCCCTATTCCCATTAGGAAACTTAGTGTAGGGGCAGGTGAAGCATTATACAGTTCTCACCCCGTGCTATAACTTGGTTGAGATATGTTAAGTTCTTCGCCTAGGAAACTGAAATCCATTTGCCATCCATACTGTAAAAGATACAGGTCATGCTACTCGCTGCTGCTGTTTTTTTGGAGAACCCTTAACCAGATACCAACAAAGGACCGTTGGATCAGAAACACTGCCCTAATCTATTACTGGTGAATAACCAAATAACGAGAAACTCCTGGAATTCCTCCGGGAAGTCACCATAGATCTGAATCTCCAGTATCAAGCCACCAGTATAAGTCCACCAATGATCTAAAGGTTTGGCCTGTAAAGCCAACAGAGATATAAGGCCTACATTATTTTTTAGTTATGGGCAAGTGAATTATGGTGGATTAGTAGCTGACCTGCTCAACCCTTTTCAATATCCATTTGGCAATGGGGTTGACCGTGATGAAGAGGACTTTTTGGAACATGTGCGGAAACATCCCGTCAAATTCCCGAATTCACCGTTTTTGAAAAATGTTATGATGAGTTATTTTAGACGTGGTAAGAAATGATTATAAATCCATGCAGTAGTCTTTCATGTTTGGTATATATGGTGGGGATGATGGACTATTATTGTCTACGGTTACATTTTGTCTTTCCCTCATTGTATACATTGTAACATCTGGCACTTCATGGATGAAGTTATTAGAAACAGCATAACCATGATCAATGATTTTCCTATGGGTTTCCATGCGTGGGCAGGAAGACCTTCGACGACTACATCAGAATTGTTTAGAATTTTTTTGTTTTTTCCCAGCCTCATGGGTCCGATCTCCTTCTTATTGGTGATTGTGTACCAGAATATTATGATCTAACACCTCATGCACATGACCGTGTGCGCCGGCCGAGTCCCTTCAGGGATCCGAGGAAAGATAGAACATGCCCTATCTTTCCTTGGATCGGAGACTCGGATCATTTTTCACGGACCCCATTCACCCGCTAAAGTGAATGGGTCTGTGAAGACTATCGGGTGCCACTCGGATGTCGTCAAAAACGGTCCGAGTGGCACAACGGTCGTATGCATGAGGCGTAAGAATACAAATTCTCAAACAATGCCGCACGGGCTGAATATTATTATTTTTACAACAATTCCATAATTCTTCAGAGGGCAAATGTTGCCCCCATAGGGATAAAAATCTTGGGATAGAGACAAGTGGTCCCCCTACACTACTGCGTGTTTTCCCACATTAGTGGACCGGCTTGGCAGTCCCACTGTTTGGCAGTAATGGGCAACATGGAACAGAAGACATTTACAAAATGGCCATGTACATGGCTGTCATTGGAAATACCTGGGCCCCATTCAGAGAAATGGTCAGGGCATCCTGAGCTTTTACACTACCTATACTCCATCGTGTACCCCATAATATACATTTTGCGGGCATTTAAGAGCGAAGGGAAAATTTCTAATTATAATGCAGTACAAAAAACATATTACCCTATGCCCATGCACAGTGGCCCTCTGATTTTGTAATGTGTGGGTTTCTCTGGTAGGGGCAGAAGAGGGAATAGTATGACATTTATCTACCCTTTCAGACCCAAACAACATTAATGGGACCCATATTTCATATTATTGCCGATTAAATGGAGCCTAATCACTAAAAAATAGGGTAACTGTGTGAACCTCAAGAAGTGACTCATGGGAGGTTGGTGGCAGGTGATAGGTAAGTGTGGGTGTCCTCTTTGGACTAATTCCCTATAATGCCATTTATATTGCCATAGTTTCGACCCTGGCTATGTGTCCATGCCTATAATTCAAGCTCCTGAATGGCATATCTACCTGAGTCCTGTATCCCAGATGTCTAAAACTGGTGGGTACTAACCCCTGTGGAAGCAATTAATGGAGGTCATATCGCGTTGGTTGACATGGACTGGATAGGACCCCCATACAAGAACAATATGTGGGCCCCTTGCTTTCCCTTATAATTTAATTTGTGAAGAATGAGGAGATCCACCATCCGTCCTTCCCCTGGTGGATCACATCCCACCTGTAATATTACATCATTAATATCGTCACTTAGACCAGTGTATCCAACAAATCCGAACTGGTCATGATTTAAAGTGTAGCTAAACATTTGACAAACTTCTGACATGTCTTTTTTTTTTTTTAAATGCAGTTACCGCTCCTCTTTTTTCTGGATCCCCTCAGGCAGCCACATCAAGCCATGGTGCATACAAGGTCCTGATGCTCCACGGAGTCAGGAACTTTTATGTGAAGCAGAGTAGACATTTGCTGGGACTTAATGTGGATGCCTTAGGGTATCAGGGATAGGCAACCTTCCCCTCCGGCCCGGTTGTGGTCGCTATCCCTGTGATCACGATCATTAGGCCGCTGAACACTAAACTGAATCGTCAAAGCTATTCTTGTAGTCAAAATTGACAAAACCCCCAACAGAACCCGCCATGGAGCGTCACAATAGTGGTGTGAACATAGTCTTAGACAGTAGAAACAATTTTTTTTTACTGTGGTATTAAAGAGGCTCTGTCACCAGATTTTGCAACCCCTATCTGCTATTGCAGCAGATCTGCGCTGCAATGTAGATTACAGTAACGTTTTTATTTTTAAAAAACGAGCATTTTTGGCCAAGTTATGACCATTTTTGGCGTGTTTAAAGTAAAAGTCCAACTGGGCGTGTATTATGTGTGTTACATCGGGGCGTGTTTACTACTTTTACTAGCTGGGCGTTCTGACGAGAAGTATCATCCACTTCTCTTCAGAACGCCCAGCTTCTGGCAGTGCACAGACACACAGCGTGTTCTCGAGAGATCATTTTGGCCATTCTCCCCTTTTTGCTTTAGTTTTTACTCTATGTAGTGTAGAAAGAAGTCTTATTTTGCAACATGCTGGTTATCTGCTGTTGACGGATCCTAATATGGCTCCACCAGTGTTCTAATTATGGTTTGTATGAACCAGCATTAACAATTTTTATGTGAACAATAAGACCCGCATCCCATTCACAGCAGGGCATACTTAAATATTATTACAGTTTCCTTTTATTCTGTTAAATAAAGAAACAAATCACTTGTTGGAAACTATCAACAAGATGCTGTTAATACACCAACAGCATCTTGTTGACAGTTTCCAACAAGAGATTTGTTTTTATATTTCACAGACTAAAAGGAAACTGTAGTAGAAGTGAAAACAGCAACATAGGAAATAAAGATGTATCCCAAAATATAGTATTTTTCCTTCTTCTGTAGACTATATAACTAATGTTACATGAAGAGCTACTATATGTTTTAGTTAATACAGTTAGGTCCCCTAGAGCTGAGCTCACGTCATTGCATGCTTACATAGAGATCCATGTACTTATCACAGCCACAGAGCAACCTTATGGATGAGACATACAGAACAACCTCCCCTCCCCCTCACACGCGGCACCTATAGTCCGCTAAGTTTAAAAAGTGGTTGGGAAAGGGTATTGTAGCTAGGACAGATTGGACCTTTTCCCTTGTGCTCTGGAATGTAGATGCCCATCAGGACCACACATGGTGAAGTTAGTTAGGTGGAAGCCTCTAGATTGTGTAGGACCCCATAAACCAGCTGTGTATACATTAAAGGGGTTCCATCAAGGAAATTATCAGATGCTGAACCCACAGTGATCAGCTGATATCTCTGGGATAAGTGTCAGATGGCTGCACATTTCCACTGTAGTCAGGGGCGTAGCTAAAGGCTCATGGGCCCCGATGCAAACATTCTTACTGGGCCCCCCCCCCCCCGCAAACTTCTCATGGCCGACGGTCCGCGGCTTTCAGCTGCATCGCTGGGTCTCCGAAGTGACCCAACAATGCAGCACTAGCAGCCGGGGGTGTCACTAAGGCTGGGTTCACACACCCTATTTACGGATGTTATTCGGGCGTTTTAGCATTGAATTACGTCCGAAAATGCGGCTCAAAAGCGTTGGCAAACATCTGCCCATTCATTTGAATGGGTCTTACGATGTTCTGTGCCGACGGTCATTTTTTTTTACGCGCCGCTGTCAAAAGGCGGCGCGTAAAAAAGACACCCGCGTCAAAGAAGTGCCTGTCACTTCTTCAGACGTAAATGGAGCCGTTTTCCATGGACTCCATAGAAAAACAGCTCAAATTACGTCCGTAATGGACGCAGCGAAAGACGCCTGCACATGCTTTTACGGCTGAAATTACGGTGCTGTTTTCTCCTGAAAACAGCCCCGTAATTTCAGCCGTAACGGACGCTGCCGTGTGAACATACCCTCAGGGCCTAAAATGTCAGGGGAAATAGCCCCAATACATGTGTGTCCGCCCCATAAAAAAAGTGTGTATATGAGACAGCATAGCATATCTATAGCACTACGACCCTATAAACTATGGATAGGATTAGATACAGTGGCTCAGCAGACAGTATCACACATGATAGGCTTAGATACAGTGGCTGAGCAGACAGTATCACACATGATAGGCTTAGATACAGTGGCTCAGCAGACAGTATCACACATGATAGGATTAGATACAGTGGCTGGGCAGACAGTATCACACATGACAGGATTAGATACAGTGGCTGAGCAGACAGTATCACACATGATAGGATTAGATACAGTGGCCCAGCAGACAGTATCACACATGATAGGATTAGATACAGTGGCTCAGCAGACAGTACCACACATGATAGGATTAGATACAGTGGCTCAGAAGGCAGTATCACACATGATAGGATTAGATACAGTGGCTCAGCAGACAGTATCACACATGATCGGATTAGATATAGGGCCCAGCAGACAGTATCACACATGATAGGATTAGATACAGGGTCCAGCAGACCGTATCACACATGATTGGATTAGATACACAGCTCAGCAGACAGTATCACACATGATTGGATTAGATACAGGGCCCAGCAGACAGTATCACACATGATTGGATTAGATACACAGCTCAGCAGACAGTATCACACATGATTGGATTAGATACAGGGCCCAGCAGACAGTATCACACATGATTGGATTAGATACACAGCTCAGCAGACAGTATCACACATGATAGGATTAGATATAGGGCCCAGCAGACAGTATCACACATGATTGGATTAGATACAGGACTCAGCTCGCTGACATTGCGGCTCCGGCGCTGGGCCCAGGAAAGGTAAGAATAATAATTTTGCTTCTTTATGTGTTATTGATTATTTTTGTGTGTTTGTGTTTTTTTTACAGGTTCGGTTGTTGGACTTCGGATTCGAGGACTTCAATGACGGCGTTTTTTTTTATTCTCAATAAAATGGTTAATGAGGGTTGTGTTTTTTTATTTCAATAAAATATTTTTTCTATGTGCTTGTATCTTTTTAAACTTTATTATCACCGCCTTAGTAATGGCCGCTGGCTGATTGACAACCTCCATTACTAAGGCGGGGCTTAATGTTAGCCGGTGCAGAGGCTAGCACTAACCCCCATTATTACCCCGGTACCAACCGCCACCAAGGGTACTGGGAAGAGCCGGGTATGAACCAGTACCCGACCATCTGTAGTGACGGGCAGGCACCGGGGTGGCCACAGGCTGGTAGTATTAGGCTGGGGAAGGCTAAAAACAGTGGCCCTTCCCACCCTTGTAATGCTGCCTGCTGCTGCTGTGTTGTATCTGGCTGGTTATGAAAATTGGGGGGGACCCCACATCGTTCTTTCCAATTATTTTTTTATTTATTTTTTTTAAATGACGTGGGGTCCCCCCCATTTTTCATAACCAGCCAGATACAATAAAGCAGCAGCAGCCTAGCATCACCAGGGTAGGAAGGGCCACTGTTTTTGGCCTTTCCCCTCCTGATAATACCAGCCTGCGGCCACCCCAGTGGCCGACCATCACTACAGATGGTCAGGTACTGGATCGTACCCGGCTCTTCCCAGCACCCCTGGTGGTGGTGGGTACCGGGGTAATAAAGGGTGTTAGTGTTAGCCTCTGAATCGGCTAACACTAAGCCCCGCCTTAGTAATGGATGCTGTCAATCAGCCGGCGGCCATTACTAAGGCGGTAGTAATATAGTTTAAAAAAAAACACAAAGACATAGAAAAAATATTTTATTGAAATAAAAAAAAAAACCCACACAACCCTCATTAACCATTTTATTGATAACAAAAAAAAAAGCCGTCATCTAAGTAGTCCTGGAATCCGACGTAGTCCAACGACCGAACCTGTAAGAAAACACACAAAAAATGATTAGTAACACATGTTAGGCTTAGATACAGGGCCCGTGTGTGATACTGTCTGTGGGACCCTGTATCTAAGCCTACCACAACGTAGGCAGACAGTAATCTTATACAGTATAAGATTACTGTGTGCTGGGGCCCTGTATCTAAACCGACAGTGTGGTAGGCTTAGATACAGGGTCCCACAGACAGGATCACACATGGGCCATGTATCTAAGCCTACCATGTGATTGTCTTAGATACAGGGCCCAGCAGACAGGATCACACAATCTGTGATCCTGTCTCATGGGCCCTCTAAGCCTGCTACATCGTAGGCTTAAAGGGGTTGTCCAGTCCCTAAACATTGATGGCCTTTCCTCAGGATAGGCCATCAATAGCTGATGTGTCTGGGTCCGACTCCCGGGACTTTCCTGGTTCCGGATCGCAGCGGAGGTCCTGACGTCACAGCGCTATGTACCGCGCACAACATCGAGAGGACAGAACTTCTGCCGCGGCTGAAGAGGAAGGTAAGATTAGTTGCCCTGACTGGCGGGGTCCGACTCCCGGGACCCGCCAATCAGCTGTTTTGAAGGGGCGCAGCACTCGTACGAGAGCTGCTTCCCCTTCATTTCACTACTCGCTCACACTGTGAATCGCCGACACCGATTCACAGTGTGACCGGAATGAAGGGGAGCAGCTCTCGTACGAGTGCTGCGGCCCCTTCAAAACAGCTGATTGGCGGGTCCCGGGAGTCGGACCCCGCCAGTCAGGGCAACTAATCTTACCTTCCTCTTCAGCCGCAGCGGAAGTTCTGTCCTCTCGATGTTGTGCGCGGTACATAGCGCTGTGACGTCAGGACCTCCGCTGCGATCCGGAACCAGGAAGGTAAGGTCAGTCTGTTACTATAGTAACAGGGGCCCGCGGCCCGAGTTACTATAGTAACTTTTTATTGATATGGTGCGGGGGGCTGTGGGCCCCCCTGGCTTCGGGGCCCGGTCGCAATTGCGACCCCTATAGCTACGCCAGTGTAGATATGAGATAGATAGATAGATAGATAGATATGAGATAGATATGAGATAGATAGATAGATAGATAGATAGATAGATAGATAGATAGATAGATAGATAGATAGATAGATAGATAGATATGAGATAGATAGATAGATAGATATGAGATAGATAGATAGATAGATAGATAGATAGATAGATAGATAGATAGATAGATAGATAGATAGATAGATAGATAGATATGAGATAGATAGATAGATAGATAGATATGAGATAGATAGATAGATAGATAGATATGAGATAGATAGATATGAGATAGATAGATAGATAGATAGATAGATAGATAGATAGATAGATAGATAGATAGATAGATAGATAGATAGATAGATAGATATGAGATAGATAGATAGATAGATAGATAGATAGATAGATAGATAGATAGATAGATAGATAGATATGAGATAGATAGATAGATATGAGATAGATAGATAGATAGATAGATAGATAGATAGATAGATAGATATGAGATAGATAGATAGATAGATAGATAGATAGATAGATAGATAGATAGATAGATAGATAGATAGATAGATAGATAGATAGATAGATAGATAGATATGAGATAGATAGATAGATACTTTGTCTGTTATGCTAAACTGTCAGCCATGAGGTGTGACTGCTCAGCATGACAGACATACATACACACAGTGAAGGGGTTAAGAGCTGGATTACTAGTTGCTACTTACATCTGCTGTGGGGTCAGAGAGCAGCTCGTACTGCAGGGGAGCAGCAGACACGCACACCATCTTCTTGCTGTAGCCATTCCTTTCCCTCTGAACAGGTCACGAGGAAGAGGGAAACAGCAAGAAGTGAGCTGATTGGGTGGACAGTACAGTGGGCGGGGCTGGGTCTCGTAAGATGAGTGGATTCATCTATCATTCATTTTTCACCCTCTTGTTCCCCCTCCACGCAATGACTGTCTGACAGCTGAGCTGCCACCAATGCTTTAAGCTACATTACTGGGTCTCTTTTGTACCACAGCAGGGACCCAGCAATGTAGAGCAATCATTGCAGCGCTAGTGTAGTGAGGCGGGCCTGCGGGCCCCCCTAGCTACGGGGCCCGGTCGCAGTTGCGACCGCTGCGACCCCTATAGCTACGCCACTGACTGTAGTACCGAGTCTGAAAGTGAGCTCTGACAACCCTATTCCCACGCTGTTATTGCTGCAAAAAAGGATAGATAGCTGAAGCACTCTTTTTGAAAACTGGAGAATTGGGGTTGAAGATTAATTCCAGTATTCCCAGAAATAGAATGATGGGTTTTGGGGGAAATTTCTTACAGCCTTTCTCAATATTGTTTTTCATTGTTTTAGCATTCCCTGTAATAGAATATCAATGATGTAATTGAGTCTGAACAAATAGTTACATAGATTTGCACGTTTTTATGGCTTAATGGCATCAAAAGAGTCATGTGATAAATACAATGTCCCTCTTTATTGTGCACAGTATTTTCTACAACTGTATCTGAAAAAAGTCATGTCCTTGATAAGCTTCAGAGACATGTACATGTAATTATGTGACGAGCCAATTAATAAAAGAGATAAGAAATAACCTGAAGGACTACACATGACACCAAGCACCTTAAAAGGGTTTTCCGGGACTAATACTAATGGCCTATCCTGATTGGTAGGCGTATTACTTCCCGCACCCCCACCAATCACCTAAATGATGGGGATATGGCGCTCCAGCATGCGCCACATCCCCTTCAATGTTTACCCAGGCACAGCTTCGTAAAGTTCGTCATGAGCTGCAGTACCAGGCCCAGTCACAACCAAACGTACGGCACTGTGCCAAGGTGAACATTAAAGGGAATTGGCAGTGATCCTGGCATTCAGTCTCCCACCTATCCGATATTGATAGCTTATCCTAAGGGTTTTCCTCCTGTGGTGGCGCTGCAGGAAAATTGAGCACTTGCTGCCGAATTTTCACACAGTTTACGTCTAATTTTTGGGGTTCTTCAGCCTGTCGGAAACCCTTTGATCCACTTGTCGTCGGGAGACCCTTCTGATAAAAATGTATTGCCCAGAATATACAACCCCTTTAAGGCTGGGGGCGCAGTTATTTCTGTCATCCTTTTATTTATTTACGGCCGTAGAGTTTACTTACATAAACTCTGATAGAATTTTTGTTATTTGCCCAGTTTTTTTTTAGCTCAACATCAATTCTCTCATTTAATCCTCTTCTTCCTTGGATCCTTCCTTCCAAATAAACATAAACATTGAGTCGTAAAATCTTTTGAACACATATCTAAAGGGTGTTTGAATGGTAAGACATAGAAGGAGCAGTATTGATCTGTGAGGGAATGTTCCTCCTCCGATGCCACGTTCATTCACCCAATGTGGATCATTCATTCATACATTTATAACAATTTCCAAGTTGAATTGAATCCCCTCTGACCTTCTGACTCATGGTCTACTTGACTTTTCCATATCTTCATCAGCTTTCTGATATACACTACAGCTCGGATTGTTCAGACTGGCTCCTGTTTATGAGCACAAGCTCACCAAGAAGTCAATGTATCTTGTGTTGATTTCCATCATAGCTAGGATAAAGGTTCCCAACAGGAAATCTCCACATATATACTGCAGCTATGGAGCCTCAAGAAGGGGGGATCCTAGAGTTCCCCTGTAATGAATTATTTAAGGTGGATGAATATGATAAATGTGTAATAAACATGGCCGTTCCATAGCAGTTTCTACTTGATATTCTTTGGTGGTGGGAGGAGGCGGCGTGTTAACCTCGTGTTCAGGCTCTAGGGATGTGGACCCCCGAATATATCATTGGTACATAATTAGAATTTGCTCCCATTTCATAATGAATGTTTAACAGTTGTATCATGACAACTGTGGCCTGTATCAGCGCGTTCTAATGCAACAAAGGCTCTACACCTGCACAAAGATTTATAGCAAAACCCTAATAAAGCAGCTAACTAGGCCACTGTATGAGATTCCCATAGACATTGCAGGACAAGACCCCATTGTGTTCCCTACAATGTATTGATTACTCTCTTCTTAATAAGACTAGGCACGCGTTCAGATTATTCTGCAAGCCAGCAATGTATTTCTTTATACCCTAATAGATAATTCACAAAAACATTATTTATCTTGATATCATGTCCGCTGACTCTTATATAAACAGCTATATAATTACCAAAATGTTCATTTTTCACGGCATACGAGTGGCACACGATAGTTTTCACGGACCCATTCACTCTAGTGGGTGAATCGGGTCAGTGAAAGTGGAACGACTCTCCTATGATCACGGACTGCATTAGGGTGGCCCACACGGTCGTGTATATTAGCCCTAAGGGAAATTTCATAGAAGTGAATCAACCTACCAATATGTTTTTGGAATTTGGCAAGAAGCTGGAATGGGAAACCCATGCAAGGGCATACAAATACGCTCTGATCAGTGTCGATCTCAACACCCCAGAGCTGTAAGCGAAATTTTCTAGCCATTGACCCGTCATGCGGCGCATATCCCACTGGGCTGATGGACAGGGACTGAATCAGTTCTTATATGTTTATAGTAAAAATTTAGTAGTCTACCAAAATATTAGACTTATGCCTTATTCAGACAAGCGTATAAATCGCCCATGTGACGGCCGTTTCTTTAACGGCCGTCACATTGCTGCATGTATTTCTATGGGGCTGTTCACACGGCCGTTGTTTTAACAGACCATGTGAAGGGCTCATGAAAAATAGGACATCCAATCTTTGCCCGTTTTCACGGATACCTTAATAGACTCAAGTCTATGAAGGATCCGTGAAAACGGGTCCCGCATGGGTACAAATCGGCTGGGAAAAACGGTTGTTTTTCACTGCCGATTTGACACGCCCACAACTGAATAATGCATTATGTTAATGTGATGCTACATTTATTACATTGTAGTGCAGCAAGGAATTGTCTCAAGACGACAACTCGTTTTAAGAATGAAACCGTCTAGGTAAGTAGCTGACTGCCAGGGGTCATAGGTCACCATGCAGTACATGGATGAGTTGCTCTTTCATAGTGGATCTCCGCTCTGGCTAATAAAGGAGTTCTCTAGCAGCAGCTCTTCTATGGTGTCCATATGACCTATTAGGATTATCTCCTTTTGAGACAACACCTTTCAAGTGACCCTCCAGGCTTCCCCTAACTAGGACGTATTTGCCTTAGTACACCTGTGACAATTACCTGATAATCTTTCTTTTCTCATTGCCGGTGTAGTAATAAGCACTTTATAATCATTCTGCCCTTGTTGTTATAGAATCAGTTCTTCATGCACTGACTTCCTGGGGAGCCTGTGATGGTGTATATACACAGCAGCCAATCAGAAGAGGCAGAGCTGCAGTGGGGAGGGGAGAGCAGTAGCCTGAACCAATGATGAGACAAGGGGTGTGTCTGAGACTACCTCAGACTTCCTGTAGGCACTGTAGCTAAGCTGTAGTCACAGGTCACAACTCTGCACTAATAGAACTGAGATAAAAAGCAGCTAAGCAGCAAGTGTTGAAAAAAATAAATAGCTGGTAAGCATCACCTATAGATACTGACTTACATATCATTATTATGTTCACTACTCGAAAGACACTTTAAGTCAGTGATTTCAAAGTTTTAAATATATGGTAGGTATGGTCCAGAGGTGTGTTATCTCATTTTCACAACTTACCCTCAGTATTCTTTTGGTATAGTATATTTTTTCCCCCATTCTTTTCCTATTGTGTTATAGACAGAAAGACAGGAAGTTTAACCCTTATCTGAATAGTATCCTAATATTTTTTTTACTAATAGGGCAGTGGTCATTGGGAATAATGTTCTACTGTAACAAATATCATTCATGTGCACATCTAGTTTGGACAGGGCTGGATATGACACCACTGTACAGGTGCTGGAGGTGTCATGCTATTGAAGAAGCAGACAAAAAGACAACCCCCATCGCGGTACCCAGCTTTTGAAGATTTTGAAGTGCATGACTTATGCAAAAATATAATTTTCGTTGTCTTAGCCGGATTATCACTTAGCCTCTTGGTCCTTCTTCCATATTTAATTCTTAGATTTGGATATTTATTGAACATTTTTGTTTATACTATGGATACTAGGCCTTCATGAATTTTCCACAAAAGGGTGATGTTGGTAGAAATGCCTCGGTGCCGCAATTCTTTCTGCTGAGTCACATTGCAGTGCAGATCCACTTTGTCTTTTACATGCAATTAAACAATCATTGATTTCATCTTCTTTGCAAAGACCGGCCGCTTTTCAGTCAACACTGGAGCCTGTTAACGTCTCCTAGATAAATAAACTCGGTAGAGAATCCACAAACCTCAGTTGTCTGGAGTTTTCTGTCTTCAGTTTGCTGTCACATACAGTCTGAGGGTATGTTCACACGGCTTATTTTCAGGAGATCACGCACAACTCAGGTAAAATCTTTAGTAACTATATTATTACTTGTATTGAATCAGTTACATCATGCCCTATACTTCAGTCACATCTAGAGCTGTATCCACATGTCTTAGGTTATGTTCACATGGGCTATTTCTGCCGTAAACGTCCCAAAATACGGCTAAAAATACAGAGGCTGAACGCCCCCAAACATCTGCCCACTGTTGTCAATAAGAAAAACGGCGTTCCGTTCACACGGGGCGTTTTTTTTACGTGGCCGTTTGAAAAAACGGCCCATAAAAAACGCCTCGTAAAAAGAAGTAGTATGTCACTTCTTGAGCCGTTTTTGGAGCCGTTTCTCATCGGGTCAATAGAAAAACAGCTCCAAAAATGGCCGTAAAAAAACAGCAAAAAACACCAGATGAATAAAAAACAGCTGAAAACCAGAGGCCGTTTTTTCCCTTGAAAACAGCTCCGTATTTTACAGCCGTTTTTTGTTTGCTGTGTGAACATACCCTCAGGGCTCATTCAGATGAGCGTAATAGCACACCTAGTCACCCATTGAAGTCTATGGGTGTTTGAAAACCATGGACAGCACACGGACGACATCCAGCTGATGCGCCCTTTGCGACAACCCTAAGGACGGCCCTGCCTGCAACATCTTGTTCCACCATGTGTTATGCCAAATATCGAATGTACCAAATATTATCTCTGCTATGAATGTGATTGATCAGCAATAATGGGTTAATAGAGTAATATAGCCACTGCCCTCCACTTATCAGTATATATCTGACTTGACCGTTTTTTTCCCAATTATAAAAAACAACAACAATAACAATAAGGCTTTTATGTTACCGTAGCCGTAGATACAGGTCTGTGGTAGCAGAAGACAACAGATATACATAACCTCATAATGATATTTTCATAAAGCAGCTGATGACGTCACTTCCTGGACGCGGAGATTATAAGTCATTAAATCTGGTGTGTGCGTGTAAAAATAGCTCGCTAATAACTCTGCCCATTTCTTTAAATACAGTATCAACAATAACGTGATTATAGAGGAAGATTTGTGATCCGCTTCAGAGGTCGGAGACTGCGGGAACAGGAGTTTAACTTGGTTATAGAAATGCTGCATCGCAGCCGCATATAGATGGCTGGACAAGGTGAAAGGACTCTGGGGGTCGGTTTTGCAGCAGCGGATAGTTTTTATGGTCTGGACATCAATATTTGTAGGATTGGAAAAAAATATTAACCCGTAACAGCCCTCCTCCAATTAAAAAACGTCTATCCCAAAATCGACAAAATTCCCCGGTAATATGTCCTTAATCGACCCCTTCTGTCCTAATTCTATCTGGTTCTGTAAAAAGTTTGCTACAGAGGTAGTCACTTAAAGGGATATGTCATAAATGCATTATAGATGCAGGTCCCCCTTCTGGAGAATCGATCCGTGACCCCTGTTCCCTCTAGGGTGTATGATCTGGAAATTATAGGGTTAAAAATGCCAAACCCTACAAAGAGGTAAAGCTGTTATTGCGTTGGTCGCTCCTCATTAGTATTTTGTTTTAACTATTTTCTATCCGGAGTGCACAGCTTAAAAAAGACTGTCCGTGACACCATTCCTTGAATCGGGATGGTTGTGATCTCCATAGAAGTCAATGGGGAGGTGGCTCTGCTTGCACGTCCCCTCCTTATTGAAGTCTATGGAAGCAAGCATGCAAGCAAGCACCGCCACCTCTCCATGACCGTTCTCCCGATATCAAGCATTTATGACATATCTTGCTGTAGATGTTTATGATGGGAAAAATTGAATATTGTATCCGTCTATGCTGTCACTGCAGATCAGGAGCTTGAGGACCGTTTTGATTACCTAATGTCAGATGACGTCTTAATGAGGACCTGTCGCCTCTCCTGGCATGTCTATTTTAGTAAATGCAAGTATTCCCCATGAAATAACAATTCTAGAGCATCATTACGTTGTGCCGTTCCTCTGTTGATCCTCCTAGAAATGTATGAATAAATTGACAACTGGGTGTTAGCAGTTGGGCGTCTGTCACCACACAGACTGACAATGTCCTTTCAGCGCTGATAGAGTGAGATTGTGTAGAGACACACTCCATTTGACAAGGGGAATGGTAACACCTAGTTGTCAATTTTTTCATAAATTTCCAGGAGGAATAACAGAGGAACGGGACACCGTTATTTCATAGGGAATACAAGTATTTACTAAAATAGAATTGTCAGTAGAGGTGACAGGTCCTCTTAAAGCCTCAAGGACTTTTTTTTAATATGGGACCCCTCTTTATACTAGGACTAGATAACTACTTAAGATACATATTGGGTTATGAGGTCATCCCAAAAATGGCCATAGCCTTAGCATTCTGCCGTATACATCTATAACTAGGTGCAATGAAGCAGCCGGACCACTGGGGCCAGTACAACGTAAAAAAAACAAGCAAGTGCCATTCTGCCTTAGTTGTTACATAGGGTTTGAAGGCAAAGGATGGACATGTCTAGCTGCAGCCTTAGCTTCACTCATATTTAGATGGAATATTATATACTTGGGGGTTGTCGCGCATGATGCTAATGGAAGCTTTTCTCTCCTGGGTTCATTAGTTAGCTATCCTCCGCACCTTCAGCAAGAGTACGGGAAAAATGTTGTCAGCTCTTAGCTCGAGCATTTTGGTCATCTGGGCAATTGTGTCAGTCTCAGCAATGTCAGTAAGACACTTCGCATGGTCAAACAATAGTTCAAAAAGACTCTCTTATGTACGACAACTCTGTTCTCATGCTCTTGACACAGTAAAGAGGTTGTAGGGGATTACAAAAAATGTCTGCCTTTTTCTAGAATCAGCGGCACTCTGGGCTGCGTCTGGTAATCAAAACAATGGGGCTAAGCTGCAATACCAGACACTGCCTATGGACAAGAGTTGTGCTATTTTTTTTTTAGCGGGGGGGGGGGGGGGGGTGGCAGACCCCTTTTTTAAATCTGATAAACCTTTTTAAGGAGATGGATCAGCTTACGTTCCTCAATGTGGTAGGGGAATAAAAAACTACTGTAGTCCAACGATCAATATGGGGTGACACAGATCAATGCAAATTCCTCCCAAATGTGAACTTCTAATATTCTATGGAATTTCCCTTTAAGTAAAGTATTGCAAGAATTTCCAATTCTCCGTAATTTCATTGCTTTCTCTCAGAACATTAAAAACAACTGCATTCCATAAGTCTTAAAGGGTTATTTTTAGTCAATTTTTATGACTTGTGACTGACATATGGAACTTCGACCTACCTCACAAATAAGGGGATTCTCGCTTGAAAGTTTTTATATTTACTCCAATGGTGCATTGTTCTCTGAATTAATGGCAGGACCCCCAATGATTTGTAAATTTGTATGACCTGTCTTATAGACATAGACTATTATACAAACTATTCCATGGTAAACTAAAGAAGTAAGAAATACGATTTGTGATTAGATATAATGATTTTCATTAACGATCATTGTTTACAGTATTTTTTTTGAGGAACAGCACCACTCTTGTTCATGTCTGGTATTGCAACTCATCCCCATTCACTTGAATACTACAATACCAGACACGAGCATTGACAAGAGTAGCGCTGTGTACATACATTACTTATCCTGTACTGATCCTGAGTTACAGCCTGTATTATACTCCAGAGCTGCACTCACTATTCTGCTGGTGGAGTCACTGTGTACATACATTACATACATTACATCACTTATCTTGTAATGATCCTAGTTACATCCTGTATTATACTCCAGAGCTGCACTCACTATTCTGCTGTTTATCATTGGATACAGTAAGCAGGTGTGTCATCATAACTGAACTCAATAATGCAGTTAGTTATTTGCTGGGGTAATTAGAAAAATTCCAAGAATTCAAGAAACCAGAGTGAGCTCTGTGCAGATATTGAGAAATACTGCTGGGAGATTTCAGCTCTCAAGCCCACAGGATTGTGAATGCAGCACTGGAGTATGTGTGAAAGATGTCCATAGAGATGTGATATACAGTAGCTGACATCTATAAGGTCAGCAGTACATTTTCTGTACACTGTGCACAATAGTACTTTCTAGGAATTGACAGTCTATGGAGGACCTTAACCAGCATGATGATGGGTTCGCCAAAGATTAAATTTCAGAAGCTTCTAACATGTGTGACCCCCAGTGGAAATAAATCATGAAGTCATCCTATACTGTTCCGGCAGGTTTCCGTTTTAACGACGGAAACAATAGCAGAGTCGACTGCGCTATTGATTCCGTCGGAAAAACGGAAACCTGCCGGAATGGTGACGGAGGGAAACCATTAGCAATGTTTCCGTCACCATTGATATCATTGACGGAAACGGAAGCTGTGGTTTCAGTTTGACTTTCCGTTGCGGGGTTCACTCGACGGAAACCTCCGACGGAACCCCGGAACAGAAAGCCAAAGCTGATGTGAACCGGTCCTCAAGTTGTTAAAAACTCAACCCCCTCTAAGTAATATTGTTTTTTGGGAAAGCTGGGTGACAACAAACGAGGCCACCATTACATCTCCCTTGGATTATTCAATGGCAAGTCTACTTATGCAGTAGCGATGACATCTTGGACGGTGAATTGTAATGTCGGCTATATTGGCATTCCACCCAACCGCCCAGTTTTTCACAACATTATCCTGCGAAATAGACCTAAAAGGGCACGGGGTCTATGCAAATTACTAAAAAAAAATGTGGTTTTCGGGGTAATTGGGGTGGGGCTTATAATGTCCCGGATTCAAATGTTGGGAGGTATCATATTTATTGGTAGTTACCCAGCCTTCCCAAAATACTGATATAAAGGCTAACTAGAGTTTTCTTTATAATAAGCGGATGACTGAGGGACTTTGTTATAGGGTCGAATGCTCTTTCGTAGCTTCACTTAATTCGTTAAATATGTTTCAAATGGTTTTCATGTGACTAACGTTTGACTGAGCAACCGACGCGTAAAATCGGATTTTTTTTATATTCTCGTTGTTTCAAAATTCTCACAAATGATGAGATTAAATAATTCCCCTCAAATTCTCATAGAGGAACAAATGGAGCGGCCTCACTTATTGCCAAGTTAATAATTTTAATGTTCAAATCTGTCTCCCTCCCATGCACTAAGCTCTTTAGACAGCTGCGGAGACTCGTCTGCTCTGCTATTTTTGGAAGGATGTCTCTGTACAATCGCAACGAGAACATTACAACAAAATAAACCCTTTTCCTTCCAGATGAATTCATTTTGCATTAGTTAGCATTTTTTTCCCTTTGGATTAAACTTTTTTGGGTCCCTAAACTTTGTATAGGATTAAAAAAACATGGCTGCTTTTTTCCAGAAACAGCGCCACACCTGTCTATTGTTTTTGACTGGTACTGCAGTAGCAGTTCAGCTCCTCTGTGTGAATGAGGCTGAGCTGCAATACCACAAACAGCCTAAGGATAGCTGTGGTGCTGTTTTTGGAGGAAAGCCGCCATGTGTTTCTAATTCTGGACAACCCCTTTAAGCTAATGTGGTTTTGCCATGTATCTACCATTACTTGTTCAGAAACCTCCTTCCAGCCCGAAAATCAGTGTTTTTTTTCAATGCCATTGGGTCACGTGACTCTACGGTGACCACCTGTGTTTTACAGCAATTTCTGTACGAGCCGGGCGTCAACATTACCCTGCATGACCCACTTCCTGAAGCCTACAAACCCACGTCCTCCATGCCACGTTGCTTGAACGTCATACATCCAGACCACTAACCCCACCTTCCCGGCTAAGCGTCGCAACGCAAGGAGGAAGCACATTCAGAATCCAGAAGCTGATAAAGAAGCTTCCAACAAGGCTGATAAATTCAAAAAGTCGCGGTATAAAGGACTGCATTAATGATTCAAATAATGCAATTAATTAATGAAATTACTGGTGTAGGGTTTATTTGAGCAAAAAGAAAAAAAAAATTGCCAGAGTAATTCTTTAATGTATAAACAGTATGCAGTAAGCTCTTAAGCTCCCTCTAGTGGTGACTGAAGGCAGCTGGAATTTTATCTATTAAATCTGGGTCTATGCAGGGAATTTTGAGCTCTGTACAGAAATCGGAGCACTAATAATAATGGACCTAAATATGAGACGGTGCTGTGATACGCATACTATAAAATTTAAAGGGATAATTTAATCTTGTAAATTTACGACACTGTATTGCTACAATGTTGAAGGGGTTGACTATACAGAGATCTAATTTATGCCATATTTTTGCTCTCTGTCTCTTACAAGCTGACACAGTGACCCAGGTTAAACTTGTACTTTGTGTTCGTTCAGATCTTTCTTGGAACATTTGTCCCACGTGTGCAGCCAATGAGGTTGAAGCATCCCCGTTACTATAGAAACAAATTCTGTTTTGTGCCGTGTATGTTTGACTATTAGTCAGCTTCAATGAATATGAAATCCAAGGTAGAAAGGAATAGGGACAGGTGAACATGGTGGGTATCAAAACCAACCAAGGTCCAACAACATGACAGGCAGTGCCGTCATAGTAATTCGTATTAGCGCCAATCCGTGGCGCAACACACGTACATGCATTAAGATGCGGACACACAGGCATAGCCATGCAACATACACATTTCATGCAAGAACACTTTGATAGAGATACACACAAATACCATGGGTGGCCTGCATGGCCCTTTGGGCACAAAATGTTTTGGAGACGCGCCCTGCCATTTAATACATACCACGCCCTTAAAATGCCCCGAATCTTGAATCATGACTAGAAAACACATGCCAAAAAACACATAACAGTGTAAGCCAAGTTTCCCCATTAGAGCGTCAAAGTGTCCCTAAAATTGTGCCAGCCGCAGTGCCCCATTAAAAGTGCCAGCCACAGTACCCCATTAAAAGTGTCTGTTTTTGGATTTTATAATAGGCACTTTTGAAAGGAGTAGATCAGGTTCTTGGGACAGTCAAGAGGGATGAGGAGTAACTTGAAGTTCCTGGGCCCAAATGCAAAATCTGAAACAGAGTCCCCCACCTATGATGTGCCATTTATACTACTGGTGTCTTCTTATGTAGCAGAGGGATCTTTGGGTACCCTGAGACAACAGGGACTGACTGCTACCTCTGCCCTCCCTGTAGCTACCACTCTGCAAGAAAGAGAAGATGAGGATAAAATACCCCACTCTCAAGTGCCAATATCAGAATTGTCGTGCGACCCCTGTAATTCCTGGGGCATATAGCAGTAGTGTTATACAATATACGATAGCTGTGAGTGTTTGTCTAGGTGCAGAATTATGTGCTTGGGCTCCATGCAAAAGTTTACTTGGGCCTTTGACTTAACCATCCAAGACCCTTATTTTCCAGAAACAGCGCCACTCTTCTTTATGTGCTGTATCTGGTATTGCAGAATTCAAGGGAATGGGGCTGAGCTGCAATACCAGACACAGCCTATTGACAAGAGTGGCGGTGTTTCTGGGAAAAAGAGCAAATCCTTTTTTTTCTTACAACCTACTTGTAGTACTGATAAGTCAGGAAGCCCCCAATGTGTTGGGTTCCAGTTGCAATTGCTACTTCCACAAGCCCCATAGCTGTGCCACTGGGGGCACATACTTTATGCTGTATAGGGAGATTTGGGAGCTGGGATTTCAGGGCTTGTAAAGACAGCCGTATAATCATTCCAATTAATCGGCTTACATGCAGAAAATCCTTACTGGATATCAAAATGAATTGCCTATTCTTCAGAACAATGCCCCTTTATTACCGCGTCCTATCTGCGATACTTGTTAGAATGACTCTGGAGCATTTCTATCAGCGGAACAGAGATTGTACTGTATTGTGTTAACCCCTTATTAGCTAGCACAATGGAAAAAATGGAATGTGCTGACAGTATAGAGAAAAATTAAGGGATCGACATAATAGACTATTATATAATAGACTAGTGATAGGAACAAATACAGAAGTGTAGCCACAGATCAGAATACACAAAAAAAACAAAAAACTTTTAGACATGGGAGTAGGGGTAGGACTGTGAGTACCCCCTTAAAAAATCTCAATAACATAAATATGTATTTTTTTGGGCATTACATTTAGAAGGGGAGGAGGGGGGTGCCTTAAAATGAATATATCATCAATGACATATTATTGAAATCAGGTTTTTATTATTAACATATTTTTGAAAATTTTTTTTTTTTTGTATTTGTTAGTAAAATTCAGGAACTATAGTACAAATTGCTTTACATTAAGCAGCTGTTTACGGCAAATTTTTTTCAAAACGTTTTTTTTTGTTAAATTTGATGTGTGCATTTGTATAGTCGAGAACTAGGTGAGCCAGTTCCTCTAGTCTGGGACCATATTTCATAAGACCCTTAGGCACTGCTTTAGGATGTGCAGAAGGAATGTTATGCCCCACGGCCCTCGATAGCTGAAGAAAGTGAACACTTTGTACCACAATGGGGTTGACCCAAGCTAAACTTAAGTGTGGGTTCTAGGGGATTTCTGAGTATTAAACCTTGCTTGACCCCTCTTCGGAGTCCGCTAAAGGGCAATCCCCAGTTTTCGGTCCTTTGTGATGGCTGCCGAAAACAGATATAGTCAGTAGGGAGTCGAAGTCGAAGAATGGAGGCAGTAGATTAACCAAGCAAATCAAAAAGGAATGAGCAAGCCAGGAAACATGAGCCATGAGAATAATGGAGGGAACAATGGCTACAAACTGGAGGGAAAAGACCAGGGACACTCAGGCAATGATAATCTGGGCATCCAAGAGGTCCAGTTAACATTATCAGAAATGGACAGAGGTTACGTGTTGGCAATGCATATTGACCGGGGTCAATCGGAGAGGAAGTCTTGACTGAGACTAGAAGAGGAAGTGTCACGTTGCGATGGTGATGAAACATCTCCTAAATATAGGTGTCCGCTATGCTGTATATGTAATAGTATTACATAGCAGCCATTCGATATAATACACAGCTCGCGTCTCGGTACTTGTTAGCGGTTCTTTGATTTTGCTCATAGAGTGGGACCACAAGCAGGGACCACCCACTATGACATACATAATGGAAAAACAACTTTAAAGGGTACCTGTCAAACGTTTTAAGGCCCTTTAAACTACCACCATGGCATGATACTGGACGGTAATAGTATTATAAATATGCCCCTGTATAATCTGCCCAATACAGAATAATGTTGAAAATAAATGTTCAAAATAGCGCACGCTGCATGTAAATTATCATTCAAGATATATCTTCGCGGTGCCACTATTCTGAATAGTTATGCAGTCCAGTCACTAAACATGCCCTTTCTGGCCTGATTGACGATCCACCGGAGCTGGCTTGTAATTATGCATCACGGCCTGTATATAAGGGGTTACTATTCTTCCTTATCTAGGCCTCCAGCAGTACAATAAAGCTGTCATTAACCCACCCACCCTCTAATGATAATGAGATGATTCTGCTCAATATGTCTCAGTCTATACAGCAAAGATGACAGGTGAGCTACAGAAAACAGGAGGTGGTAGCCAATTGTGTCTGCTCCATTGGCCAATGTGAAAGCTGCAATATTTAAAGATTTATATATATACAGTCCAGATACAAATGAACACAGGACTCCAACATACCCTTATACAGTGAAGGAAATAAGTATTTGATCCCTTGCTGATTTTGTAAGTTTGCCCACTGTCAAAGACATGAACAGTCTAGAATTTTTAGGCTAGGTTAATTTTACTAGTGAGAGATAGATTATATTTTAAAAAAAAACAGAAAATCACATTGTCAAAATTATATATATATTTATTTGTATTGTGCACAGAGAAATAAGTATTTGATCCCTTTGGCAAACAAGACTTAATACTTGGTGGCAAAACCCTTGTTGGCAAGCACAGCAGTCAAAGTTTTTTGTAGTTGATGATGAGGCTTGCACACATGTTAGATGGAATTTTGGCCCACTCCTCTTTGCAGATCATCTGTAAATCATTAAGATTTCGAGGCTGTCGCTTGGCAACTCGGATCTTCAGCTTCCTCCATAAGTTTTCGATGGGATTAAGGTCTGGAGACTGGCTAGGCCACTGCATGACCTTAATGTGCTTCTTTTTGAGCCACTCCTTTGTAGCCTTGGCTGTATGTTTTGGGTCATTGTCGTGCTGGAAGACCCAGCCACGAGCCATTTTTAATGTCCTGGTGGAGGGAAGGAGGTTGTCACTCAGGATTTGACGGTACATGGCTCCATCCATTCTCCCATTGATGCGGTGAAGTAGTCCTGTGCCCTTAGCAGAGAAACACCCCCAAAACATAATGTTTCCACCTCCATGCTTGACAGTGGGGACGGTGTTCTTTGGGTCATAGGCAGCATTTCTCTTCCTCCAAACACGGCGAGTTGAGTTAATGCCAAAGAGCTCAATTTTAGTCTCATCTGACCACAGCACCTTCTTCCAATCACTCTCAGAATCATCCAGATGTTCATTTACAAACTTCAGACGGGCCTGTACATGTGCCTTCTTGAGCAGGGGGACCTTGCGGGCACTGCAGGATTTTAATCCATTACGGCGTAATGTGTTACCAATGGTTTTCTTGGTGACTGTGGTCCCAGCTGCCTGGAGATCATTAACAAGTTCCCCCCATGTAGTTTTCGGCTGAGCTCTCACCTTCCTCAGGATCAATGATACCCCACGAGGTGAGATTTTTCATGGAGCCCCAGATCGATGTCGATTGACAGTCATTTTGTATGTCTTCCATTTTCTTACTATTGCACCAACAGTTGTCTCCTTCTCACCCAGCGTCTTACTTATGGTTTTGTAGCCCATTCCAGCCTTGTGCAGGTCTATGATCTTGTCCCTGACATCCTTAGAAAGCTTTTGGTCTTGCCCATGCTGTAGAGGTTAGAGTCAGACTGATTAATTGAGTCTGTGGACAGGAGTCTTTTATACAGGTGACCATGTAAGACAGCTGTCTTTAATGCAGGCACCAAGTTGATTTGGAGCGTGTAACTGGTCTGGAGGAGGCTGAACTCTTAATGGTTGGTAGGGGATCAAATACTTATTTCTCTGTGCACAATGCAAATAAAAATATAGAATTTAGACAATGTGATTTTCAGTTTTTTTTTTTTGTTTTTTTTATGTAATCTATCTCTCACTGGTAAAATTAACCTAGCCTAAAAATTCTAGACTGTTCATGTCTTTGACAGTGGGCAAACTTACAAAATCAGCAAGGGATCAAATACTTATTTCCTTCACTGTATCAGGCCATGTGCTCGTTACCAGGGGATGAATAAATTCCCCTACCTTGAATAGAGAGCAACCATAGAACGCAGTAACGGCACCAGGAGTTCAGAGTGGATGAAACAGGGTGGATTTATTCACCTCAAGTGAGCGACGCTTCGGTTCAACAGGAACCTTTCTCAAGCTATCACATACTGCACACAGTGTCAAGTATAAATAGGAGTACATACAGTAGTTTACAAAAAGCCAATTAAATGTACAATTTTCATAAAATACATTTGTAAACATAATACCCAACCTATAGCAAAAGCTGGTTTTAAAGTGCAAACATTTCTTTATAGATCCATATAGAAAAAATAAAATATACATGAGGATAAAGTGTATAAACATCGTGGACAGGGATTATACTAGCAATTAAGCTGATTTGGAGAGATGCAGAGGCCAATTAAGTGTTTATATATATTTTCAAAACTTACAGTTAGTAGTATAACATCGGTGTTAAACCTAACCAGCATGTAGCGTCCACACACAACTACTGCGCATGCTCGGAGATGGCGCCCAAACCGGTGGAACGCATAGAGCAGGAAGATCACTATTGCACATGCGCAAGGACGGAGCTTGCGTTCCAGTCCCTCTGCGCATGCGTCAACAGCGGCGACAGTGTAAATGGAAAACATGTATAATAAACAAGGGGGATTTTTGTAGATAGAGCAAGTCTGCAAATTTGAATTCATGTATAGTGTAAAGTCCAAATGGATGCACCAGATAACAAGTCAAAAAGAAGGGGGGGGGGGGGAGCAGACTACCAGCAATAGTATAACCCCAACTAAAGAACTGCCGTAAATCAAACCGGATATATCCTAATAGATTGTCAATGTGACTGTAGTCACCATTCAAATATATTGAGCTCTCACACTAAACAGGGATAGTATCATCCCAATCAGGGATATCCAATAAACCTGAACCCAAAATATCAAGGGAAGGACGCATACTCCAAAAGTACTAAGCATGCGTTTTTTATTTAGAAAAAGGGATCTCATTTTATTTGTATGGAACATAGTTCAGATAGAGGGGGTACTCTCCTGTATAATTCACTACAACTTTATAATCCAGAGTGTAAAGACATATAAAAGACAGCTTTATTGTACTGCTGGAGGCCTAGATAAGGAAGAATAGTAACCCCTTATATACAGGCCGTGATGCATAATTACAAGCCAGCTCCGGTGGATCGTCAGTCAGGCCAGAAAGGGCATGTTTAGTGACTGGACTGCATAACCCCTCAGAATAGCGGCACCGCCCAGATATATCTTGAATGATAATTTACATGCAGCGTGCGCTATTTTGTACATTTATTTTCAACATTATTCTGTATTGGGCAGATTATACAGGGGCATATTTATAATACTATTACCGTCCAGTATCATGCCATGTGCCTTAAAACTTTTGACAGGTACCCTTTAAAGTTGTTTTTCCATTATGGATGTCTAAGTGGGTGGTCCCTGCTTGTGGTCCCACTCTATGAGCAAAATCAAAGAACCGCTAACAAGTACCGAGACGCGAGCTGTTTGTGTATTATATCGAATGGCTGCTATGTAATACTATTACATATACAGCATAGCGGACACCTATATTTAGGAGATGTTGCATCACCATCGCAACGTGACACTTCCTCTTCTAGTCTCAGTCAAGACTTCCTCTCCGATTGACCCCGGTCAATATGCATTGCCAACACGTAACCTCTGTCCATTTCTGATAATGTTAACTGGACCTCTTGGATGCCCAGATTATCATTGCCTGAGTGTCCCTGGTCTTTTCCCTCCAGTTTGTAGCCATTGTTCCTTCAATTATTCTCATGGCTCATGTTTCCTGGCTTGCTCATTCCTTTTTGATTTGCTTGGTTAATCTACTGCCTCCATTCTTCGACTTCGACTCCCTCCTGACTATATCTGTTTTCGGCAGCCATCACAAAGGACCGAAACCTGGGGATTGCCCTTTAGCAGACTCCGAAGAGGGGTCAAGCAAGGTTTAATACTCAGAAATCCCCTAGAACCCACACCTAAGTTTAGCTTGTGTCAACCCCATTGTGTTCACTTTCTTCAGCTATCGAGGGCCGTGGGGCATAACATTCCTTCTGCACATCCTAAAGCAGTGCCTAAGGGTCTTATGAAATATGGTCCCAGACTAGAGGAACTGGCTCATCTAGTGCTCGACTATACAAATGCACACATCAAATTTAACAAACAAAAAAGTTTTGAAAAAAATTTGCCGTAAACAGCTGCTTAATGTAAAGCAATTTGTTCTATAGTTCCTGAATTTTACTAACAAATACACGTCCACACAATCGCATATGACAAGTATATGGTTTTGAAAATTTGCAAGCTCACACTGTTGAATTATTCAAAGCAGAGGTGTCCTACCGCAGAATAGTCATTGTCTCATCTGTAAGCAGGTCACACTTTCTAGATCAAAGTTATGGAGCTTCCAAGGACAAACCTTCCCAGAGGCGACTTCTTAAAATTCATGTTGAAATATTTTTCATGTATTATTATAGGTAAAGAATTATTGTGTATTAAATATGAATTTGTGTATATTTACTAGTCTACATAGCATAAAAAAGCTCCCCAAGGGCAATGCCTTCCAATGACAATAATGAAAAAAAGCTAAAACCTAACAAAAAATAGTGCTAATAAATAAAATCAAATGTGGCAAAGCAAAAAGTGGTCTATGGCCTCCTGTTACCTCTATATGTGGACGGGGAACAGCTGAGTGAGAGGAGCCTAGAATGGTTGGTTTCTAATGCAGAGATATGTATGAGAAGGATCTTGCAGCAGCAAGCTACCTCCCAGCTGGAAAACGAGTAGCCAAAACTCCCTTCTTCTTCTATGCACCCCCCACCTGACTGTATACCACACTCTACACTTCTTTTATGTATCCTGTACTTACTTTTTGAGCTGCTGCCTTGTCTGTGCTTTAAATAAAGCCTCCATCTTGATTCTTAGATTTCCCCAGCTTTCTCTTCCTCTCTGCTTTGCTATCAATCCCATGATGTTCAGCACAGCATCACATGACCAGCTAAAGACCATATCATTTCTGCATGCTGGGGGACACTGTGATTATCATTCTCTCTATATTCTCCTAAATAATCGGAGAAATCATAAGTATACAGACAGGGAGGCTGCACTATATTCTTCTACACCGGTGGTCACCGAGCCTGATTCACACTGCTGCTAAGCAACCGTCCCAGTCTAATATATAGAGATAAATAACAGGTGAGAGACTGATACATGGAATACCAGAATGGTACACATGGGAAAGTTTAGTTTTCTCCGGAGTGTCCCTTTAATAAAAGGATTTAGACGTTGGCTATAAATCTTAACTTATATAAAGTAACGTGAAATATGTCCCATCCTTGTCCATACAACATTACTCATTTTGACATTTATCGTGTCGTCTATTTACACAATGGACTCCTCTTTTCCACACCATATAAACATACAGGACTGGATATGATGTAATACAAAGAAAAAATGTGAAGTTTATACAAAATAGAGCTTCCCGCTTTTCTAGGTGACTGCAAATGTATTACTTTTGGCTAAAAAATTTTTATCATAAAAGTCATACTTTATCGTTTGCACTTCTTTGCTAAGGCCGGTTGCAGACGGCTGCAATTTAACATCTGTATTACAATCATAAGACCCGATCAGTGGCGGATTACGTAGGCAATAGGCCCTGAGCTGTTACCCAAACTTGGGCCCCCCTTCTCCACCGCCACGCCGTAACTATTGTTAACACTACCTTTTTGTCCAGGCATTAACAAATGGGTGTTACGATTCCCCTTGTCAAAAGGCTGTGTTCCTACATACTGGCAGTCTCCAACCATCGCTGACAGTATCACACTGTGTAGGGACACATCCTCCTGACAAGGGGAATGGTAACACCCATTTGTCTATCAGTCCTGGACTGCACAAAGACTTTTCACAAAGGATTTCCTATATTAAACATGTTAGGAGAGGTGACAGATTCTCTATAAATCCAGTGACTCACAGGTGGCGACTTCTCATATTCTAGTAGTTTTTTCCTCTTTTCTTCTCCATCCGGTCCAGACTTCATGATGACTTCTCCCGGCCATGACCCATTTCTGCACAATTTGCCACTCAGATGTCTTTTGCTACAGTACTATACAGCATTTCCCCCTTGTATATAGTGACACACAGCGCCTCCCCCCTTGTATATAGTGCTACACATTGCCTCCCCCCCTTGGACCTGCATCTCTTGTAATTGCTCAGTATAATGCCCCCATAGCTGCCACACTGAGTAATGCCCCCCCATAACTGCCACATACAGTATAATGCTCTCCATAGCTGCCACATACAGTATAATGCTCTCCATAGCTGCCACATACAGTATAATGCCTCCCATAGCTGCCACATACAGTATAATGCTCTCTATAGCTGCCACATACAGTATAATGCCCCATACAGGATAGTGCCCCCCATAGCTGCCCCATACAGTATTATGCCCCCATAGCTGCCACATACAGTATAATGCCCTCCAGACAGTATAATGCTCCCTATAACTGTCCCATACAATGTAATGCCCCCCATAGCTGCCACATACAGTATAATGCCCTCCATACAGTATAATGCCCCCTATAACTGTCCCATACAATGTAATGCCCCCCATAGCTGCCACATAGAGTATAATACTCTCCATAGCTGCCAAAGACAGTATAATGCCTCCCATAGCTGCCGCATACAGTATAATGCCTCCCATAGCTGCCACATACAGTATAATGCCTCCCATAGCTACCACATACAGTATAATGCTCTCCATAGCTGCCACATACAGTATAATACCCCCATACAGTATAGTGCCCCCCATAGCTGCCCCATACAGTGTAATGCCCCCACACAGTATAATGCCCACCTTAGCTGTCCTATAAAGTATAATGCCCCCATATATATGTACCTAATAGAAAAATAATAACATAGTTACTTACCTGTCCCCGTTCCGACGACAGATGGAGGAGATCCTCCTCTGCACTGTGCTGTGAGTGACTCAGTGCAGACAGGCGTGATGACGTCACTACATCGCGCCTGCATGCGCCAAGATGCTCGCTGCACAGTGAATGCTGGAGCCAGGCTCCAGCATTCAACCCAACTGATTCAGTTGGAAGCGGGACCAGCTGCGACCGTTGCGACTCCTATAGCAGCGCCACTCTCCCCATCTCCGCAGCGGCAGTTAGCAGTGCTAGCTCGCTGCATAGTTTTTTTTAAGATTATGTGTAGTTCGGGCCCATATGATGATCCGCCATTGGACCTGATCCAAATTTGGGTTAGTAGTACTCTTAGTACTATATAAAAGCAGGCATTTTCCGGGAGTGTAATATTGATGGCTTGTCCTTAGGATAGACACCCCCGCTAAATGAAGTTCGTCTGTTTACCCAAGCAGAGCGCCGTACATTTGGTTGTGGCTGTGCCTGGTATGGCAGCTCACAACAGCTCAGTCCCATTAAAGTGGTATTCCCAAAATCATAAATTATCACCTATCCACAGGGACCCCCACCAATTATTAAAATGGGGGTTCCGAACTGCGGTTGAGCAGTGAGGAGGACATTGGATGGAGCGGCAGTCGATCATGCGTGCTGTCGCTCCATTTAAAATATATGGGAATGACGGAAACAGCCGAGTACAGCGCCCGGCTGTTTCCGTCATTCTCATAAACAGTGACTGCATTGGCGGACGCATGCTCTCCATTCAAGCTCTTCCTCACTGTAAGGGGTTGCACTGAGGAGGATCTGAGGGTTCGGGACCCCCATTATAAGGATTGGTGGGTGGGACCCCCAATGATCAACAAATGATCAGCTATCCTTTCAAATATTCAGGATTATCAGATGATAACAGAATAGATAACCATTAGGATCATAGCCTAAAGCCAGTTTCACATCACACGGCTGTAATATGACCACATTTCAGGGTCCGCATTATTCATCTAACATTGCAAAAACTAAACTTTTTCTTGCTCTCCAAAATCCAGAAGGCTATGAGTTTCAAAGTACCGTGTGTTATTTATATTAATATGTAATTAAAATCTGTGACAAGGGCTATGGGTCAAAAGGAAGGAAGTAGAGGGGCCCCAATACCTGGGGATATCCATCATTTATGACTCTCATCGAGGTAAGCTTAAGGTCATTTTTCTATCGGCCCGGCATCAAAAGACCTATTGAATGTATTACAACAATTAAAGGGACAGGGAAAATAAAAAAATTAGGTACTCAAATACGTCTCTCTTTTGCAATTCTTCCACCAGCTGCTGCCCAAAGCTGGGTGTGGTGTGCCATACATTCTGGAAAACCCATTTAAAGGAACACTCCGGGCAAATCTGATACCTAGTATGGGGCAGAGGGTCTAACTCATAGAACACCAATTAAAGAAAACTTCTAGCTAAAAAAAAATACGTTTCATAGCCATTTTTGTTGTGGTTTTGCCACATTATTTTTCTGCTTTTCTTGATGCATTGTTTTTAAATTTACAGTAATCGATTTTCTGCAATTTTTTTTAACTTCCTAAAAAATTGCTGAAAAAAACGCTGCAAAAATATGCCAATACTATGAACAGTCATTTTTACGGTTAAGACTGGCTTTATAGGGTGTATTTTATATCTTGTTATACATAATAAATGATTTTGTATTACATTATTTTATATTGTATTATATTGTATTGTATGATGTTTTGCTATATTATATTATGCTACACTATGTATTTGATTGTATTATGTTATGTTTTATTATGGTATGAAATTGTCATGTTATGTTAGACTATGTATTATATTATACTTTTTTTAATATGTTTTGTTATATTATATTATATGTCTTGCAATGCTCCGCTATATATTCTATTCTTTTTTGTTCTATTTTTGTTATATTCTTTTTTGTTCTATTGTATCATGTTGTTGCTAAATTATATTATGGTATGCGTTATTATATTATGCTATGTATTATATTTTACAGTATTGTACTATGTTTTCCTATACCTTGTTGTGCAGCACCACATATATTATACTCTCTTGTATTTTGTTTTGATATAATATATTTTGTTATATATTATATTATGATACTCTATATTATGTAACCCTATTTATTCTATTCTATTGTATTGTATTATTTTTAGTTATATTATATTTAGTTATATTATATATTATATTTTGTTATATTATATATTATGATACTCAATATTATGTAACCCTATGTATTATATTTTATTGTATTATGTTTTGTTATATTATATTTTGTTATATTATATTTTATATTATGATACTCTATATTATGTAACACTATGTATTATATTATATTTTATTGTATTATGTTTTGTTATATTACATATAATATTATGACACCCTATATTATGTAATGCTATGTATTATATTATAGTCTTTTGTATTTTGTTATATTATTCTATATTATGCTAAACTATGTAGTATATTCCAAAAATATACTAATAGGTTCATTTTGAATTAATGCCAATGTGAACAGTGGCCGATGTGAGTGATGACAATCTTTGTACAGTGCTATATCGATATATACAATCATGTCATGTCTGTCCTATGATGTCATGTTTAATATTTTTTGTATTGCATGCATTACATCTATCATATTAGATGTGTTGCATTATATCATATTGCAGTACATTGTATGATATTACATTGTACACTATTACAATCTGGTACACCAATGTAACACAACAACATGTATTCTCCATATAAGCGGCATACGCTGCAATCTATGAGTATTTGAGCTCTCGTATGGGGTCTGTGTAATACAGGCTTTCTTCCCATAATGCACCGTTTGCAATCATCTGCTAAAGCTTTAATCACTGGGATTAATTGTGTAACACAGTTTATCAACAAACAGTAACAGTGACAGATTCTGCAGGAGTTGTGATCCCAGAAGCACTGTCTCCCCCACATGCTTCTATCTCTGTACACCCTTTTGTGCTGAGAGTCATAAGAAAACAGAAAACGCAGCCTGCCACCTGCCTTCTGTCTAATGCTATGTCTCCTGATGCAACATGTGCAAATTCAGATGCTGTATACCAGGGGTAGGCAATCTCCTTTGATAAAAAAAAAAAATCAATGATGAAATACTCAGTGTGCCACGCAAACATAAAAGTCATATAAGTATGTGATTCAGTTAACAAATTTTACGGTGTGACACTTGTCCCTGACTTTCTTTAAAAAAAGATGATCCATCTGTGGTGCATACAAATCTACTGAATACCACCTGGGGGGTGGGGTGCACATAGGAGAGACCGCGGCTACTGAACACCAACTGGGGGGAAGTGCACATAGGAGAGACCAAAGCTACTGAACACCAGCTAGGGGGAACTGCTCACAGGAGAGAGCGGCTACTGAACACCAGTTAGGTGGGGGGGGGGGGGAGTGCACATATTAGAGACCACGGATACTGAACACCAGCTAGGGGGAACTGCACACAGGAGAGACTGTGGCTACTGGGGGTGTGCACATTGGAGAGACCGTGGCTACTGAACTACTGAACTCCAGCTAGTGGGAACTGCACACACGAGAGAGAGAGAGAGAGAGAGAGAGAGAGAGAAAAAGAGTGACTACTGAACACCAGCTAGAGGGGAACTGCACACAGGAGAGAGAGTGGATACTGAACACCAGCTAGGGGGGGGGGGGGGAGTGCATATAAGAGAGACCGCGGCTACAGAACACCAGCTGGGGGGGGGGTGCACATAGGAGAGACCGCGGCTACTGAACATCAGCTAGGGGGAATGGCACACAGGAGGGACTGCGGCTACTTAACACCAGCTGGGCGGGCACACATAGAAGAGACCATGGCTACTGAACACCAGCTAGGGGGAACGTCACACAGGAGGGACCATGGCTACTTAACACCAGCTGGGCGGGCGCACAGAGGAGAGACTAAGGCTACTGAACACCAGCTAGGCGGAACTGCACTCAGGAGAGACCGCAGCTACTAAAAACCAGCTGGGGGGTGCACATAGAAGAGACCGTGGCTACTGAACACCAGCTTGGGGGAACTGCACACAGGAGAGACCACGGCTACTGAGCACTAGCGGGGGTTTCACATAGATGAGACCGCAGCTACGGAACACCAGCTGGGGGTGTGCACATAGGAGAGACTGCGGCTACTGAACACCAGCTAGGGGGAACTGCACACAGGAGAGAGAGCGGCTCCTGAACACCAGCAGGGAGGAGTGCACATAACAGAGACCACGGTCCTGAACACCAGCTAGGGGTTTGCACAGAGGAGAGACTGCAGCTACTGAACACCAGCTAGGCGGTACTGCACTTAGGGGAGACCACGGCTACTGAACACCAGCTGGGGGGGGTGCACATAGAAGAGACCGCTGCTACTGAACACCAGCTTGGGGGAACTGCACACAGGAGAGACCACGGCTACTGAACACCAGCGGTGGCTGCACATAGGAGAGACCACGGCAACTGAACACCAGTGGGGGGTGCATATAGGAGAGACCACGGCTACCGAACACCAGCAGGAGGTGCACATAGGGGAGACCGTGGCTACTGAACGCCAGCTAGGCAGAACTGCACTCAGGAGAGACCGCGGCTACTGAACACCAGCTGGGGGGGGTGCACATAGAAGAGACCGTAGCTACTGAACACCAGCTTGGGGCAACTGCACACAGGAGTGATCACGGCTACTGAGCACCGGTGGGGGCTGCACATAGGAGAGACCGCAGCTACTGAACACCAGCGGGAGGTGCACATCGAGGAGACCGTGGCTACTGAACACCAGCTAGGGGGAACTGCACACAGGAGAGAGAGTGGCAACTGAACACCAGCTGGGGGGTGCACATAAGAGAGACCGCGGCTACTGAACACCAGCAGGGGGAGGGTGCACATAGGAGAGACCGCGGCTACTGAACACCAGCTAGGGTGAACTGCACACGGGAGAGACCGCAGCTACTTAACACCAGCTGGGCGGGTGCACATAGGAGAGACCATGGCTACTGAACACCAGCTGGGGGGAACTGCACACAGGAAAGACTGTGGCTGCTGAACACCAAATTGGGAGGGTGCACATAGGAGAGAGAGCTGTCAACTTTTGATAACTTTTTCTTTTGCACTGATCACCAGGAGAGCTGAGGGCTTCATTATGCGCTTGGTGACACTGATCACCAGGAGAGAGCAGTGCTGCATTGTGTGCTTGCCAAGTGTTCAGTAGCGACAAACACAATGAGCAATACTTCATTTCTCCTCTGACGGCACTGTAGGACATACCAGCAGGTGGAAACAATGTAATTAGCTGATCCTTCTGACAAACTTCCAATGTGGTCAACCCCTTTAATGACGGTAAAAGAGATAAATTATTGCATAGTGTTAATTTGCTATGTCAGTATTGAGCTGCTCCTAAATTCAGGTACCAGAAGCAGTTTCAGCTATTAAGTGGCTTACGGAACAGCCAGTGGCAATTTGCCTTCCCAACTGATCCATGTTTTCTGAAACATATACATAAAAGCAATGACAATATCTTCTCCTGAAGGACAAGTTTTCATTTTGTGATTAAGATTGACAGAAAAGAGTTTCGCTCCCACATTTCATTTCTTTATGCATTGAATTGGCTGACTCATAGTCCCAGAGAGACTCGCGCAGTAGTTGAGGTAGCAGTGATGTGGTTCTATGTAAATCTGTTGAGTCTCATTATTGTTTGCCTGTAAAATCTTTGAATATAACTTTTCAATTGCGTTTTTCCTTCGTGAAGCATGATTCATTTTTTTGGCAAGGGAATAAATGCCGTGGAGGTCATTTATGACAAGACATACAAGCATGACCTAAGAATGTGTTTTGGCGTTATCGATCCTTTTTATAATTTATACTAGGCCCTTTAAAACGGGGAAAATAAATTCCTTTTTTTTGTATCCAGACTATTAACCAGTTCTTGCGCTTATGCTACTTACCAGGTTACTCTTTCCTCACTTTTCTATATGCTAGATCACTTGTTCCTGTGCTTTCCTTGTGACATCACTTACAGTATTTACCAGCTCAACGGTGTAACAAACTCCTCTTTCCGTAGCTCTACTATGTACCAGAGTTCTCCTACCCGCGCTGTTAGATATTTTCACCAATCCACTCACTTACCAGCTTTCCTGTATGCCAGATCACTACAACTCCAATTCTTTAACCACTCCTTCTTCATCTCTGTTAGGTACCAAACCACTCCTTTTCTAGTTCTCCTAGGTGCCAAGCCACTCCTTCTTTAGCTCTCCTAGGTGCCAAACCACTCTTTCCTCAGCTATCCCAAGTGCTAAACTACTCCTTCTCTAGCCCTCCTCAGTGTAAATCCACTCATTCCTCAGGTATCCTAAATGCTAAACCACTCCTTTTTCAGCTCTCTTAGGTGTCATACCAGTCCTTCCTCAGTTATCCTAGGTGCCAAACCACTCCTTCCTGAGTTATCCTAGGTACCAAACCACTCCTTCCTCAGTTATCCTAGGTGACAAACCATTCCTTCCTTAGATCTCCTTGGTGCCAAACCACTCCTTTCTCAGCTCTATTATGTGCCAAACCACTCCCTCCTCAGCTCCCTTAGGTGCCAAACCACTCCCTCCTCAGCTATCCTTGGTGCAAAACCACTCCCTCCTCAGCTATCCTAGGTGCCAAACCTCTCCCTCCACAGCTATCTTAGGTGCCAAACCACTCCCTCCTCAGCTATCCTAGGTGCCAAAGATCTCCCTCCTCAGCAATCCTAGATGCCAAACCACTCTTTTCTCAGCTTTCCTAGGTGCCAAGCCACTCCTTTTCTCAGCTCTCCTAGGTGTCGAGCCACTCCGTCTTCAGCTCTCCTAGGTGCCAGACTACTCCTTCCTCATCGCTAATAGGTGTGAAACCACTCCTTCCTTGACTCTCCTAGGTGTCAAACTATTCCTACAAAGTAGTCAGCTGCAAAAGCTACCAAAGCATGACCATCAAGGGTTGAATCCGGAGCTGCAGTACCAAACACCACCTCTGGACAAGAGTTGCGCTATTTTATAAAAAAACAACAGACCCTTCTTTTCGAAATCTCAGACTACTTCTAACGACTTATAATTACATTTTAACAAACATTAACATAAGCATGAACTGTAATTCCATCATGGCTTGTCCTCCAGGACGCAAGATGACCACAACTGAATCATCATGAAGGAACAACAGCTTTACTCATGCATAAAATAAATAAAGAACGACTTTGCAAGTAAAAACAAGTTTCCCGTCTTGAAATTGTCTTCCTGTGTACTTTTGGCCTTAAATAATTGGGGTTAACAGCAGTCAAGTGTAAGTTGGCAGTGGTCTGCACCCACAATATAACTGGTGAGCTGAAGGCCCCGTCTAACCATTAACCAGGTTGACGTTAGCAATGATGTAGGAATATTAACAAGTCTACATTGCCTACGCCAAAACCTATTGGCCTTGTGCCATTTGAAAGGAATATTTTTAGTTGATGTGATCTTTCCCATCAACCTTTTATTTAATAGAAAAACAGCAGCTAAAACAAATAGATGTTTAAAAGTTTAACCCATCTCAGTCCTGGTTGATAGGCGCTATTTTCTTAAACAGAATATTTGCTGCAGGTGATCTAATGTATGTACTATACATAAATTGTAGGTGTAGCAGAGCAGAGCTAGTCATTTTGCACAAGTCATTGTGATGTCACAATGTTTTATCTGTGGTTTTACATGGATAAACCTACTCTATTATCTTAAAGGAAAAACATGGCCACTTTCGTCCAAAAACAGCGCCACACTTATCCACAGGTTGTGTGTGGTATTGCAGTTCAGCCCCATTCACTTCAATGGAGCCTACAATACCAGACAAAACCCATGGACAGCTGTGGTGCTGTTTCTGGAAGAAAGTAGCCATGTTTTTCTAACCCTGGACAATCCCTTTAAGAGAGTGGTCACAGTTACTTAGTTGTCCTGTCTTCGGTTGTACAACCAGCCTCTCGGACAACCAGTGCCACCTTTTAAAATCACAAGGCAGCATGTTTTACTTAGCTACTTGGCATGCTTAGGTATTTACTGTCTGAGCTTTGCCATGTCTATACTGTCTATCTCCGGCCATTTTATATGTGGTCCCATTTACTGTAGTTTTAAGACTGTTCCAGGTCTGTCCTTGCTCCAATGCCTGGTTCCTCTACCTATGTTCTCTGGTTTTCATCTCTGCTCAATTCCGGCTGTTCTAGCTTTCCCTTGGCTGTGTCTTCTTGAATGCCTGACCCAACATCAGTCTGGTGTCCATGGTTTGCCTTGTCCTAGCACTGGTCATAGACTACGCCAAAAGTCAAAATAGTCGAATTCCTTTCGGACAGGCTCCATACACTATTGTGAGGGTTAAGAAGAAAGACAAGCGTATTCCAGAGCTTGTGCTTTAGTTTAGCCCCATTTTGGTATAGAGGGTCCACTACCCTATTACATAACAGTCCCAATGAAGTCGTATGTTGTAGAATCCCAACTGAAGAAATTCACCTAATAACGTTAAATAACAAATTCAACACTGCTTCATCTGTATCTTTAAAAAAGACCTATAATATGGCAAACCTTGGTGAGAATCAGGCCACTATTTCTGTTGATTGTGAGCCAAACATTGAGCCTAGTACTATACATTAATATCCCAGATATGAAGATTTATGATCGTGCCTCAAAATTAGGTCCAGTACAGAGTAAATTCTCAATGTCATTCTCTTGATTAAAAGTCCAGATTAATCTGCAATGAAACATCAAGGGGCATAAGACTCAGAGAGTGGGAAGCAAGAGAGAACTTTGCAGACTTAGAGATCTGTAGACATACAACGCGTATTAGCCAATTTATTTTTTGTCAAAGAATCATGAATGTTTAAATTGTAATTGTCAGGACAATATGTGATTCTGGGAGAAGAACATCCCATCAGATTCCACTCCACAACTTGCTACATAGGAATAATTAAAAACATAGGCATAATAACATATATATATATATATATATATATATATATATATATATATATATATATAATTTGTGCGAGAAATAGAAACATGCAGAAGCAAGGGTAGTCTTATAGAATTGAAGGGTTCACACTGACACCCAATGAGCGGTCACGTTATTTAAAGAAGTTGTCTTACTACAAACATTTATGGTATATCCGCAAGATATGCCATAAATGTCTGATATATGCGGGTCTGACCTCTGGGACCCGCACCTATCTAAAAAATATAGGTGTCCCAATCCTGTCTTGTGGCATATGTCAGATCTCATGTGTGGTGTAGTATATAGGATCTGTCAGCTCTCCTGTGTGGTGTAGTATAGAGGATCTTTCAGCTCTCCTGTGTGGTGTAGTATAGAGGATCTGTCAGCTGTCCTGTGTGGTGTCATATAGAGGATCTGTCAGCTCTCCTGTGTGGTGTAGTATAGAGGATCTGTCAGCTCTCCTGTGTGGTGTAGTATAGATGATCTGCCAGCTCTCCTGTGTGGTGTAGTATAGATGATCTGTCAGCTCTCCTGTGTTGTGTAATATAGAAGATCTGTCAGTTCTCCTGTGTGGTGTAGTATAGAGCATCTGTCAGCTCTCCTGTGTGGTGTAATATAGAAGATCAGTCAGCTCTCCTATGTGGTGTAATATAGAGGATCTGTCAGCTCTCCTGTGTGGTGTAGTATAGAGGATCTGTCAGCTCTTCTGTGTGGTGTGGTGTGGTGTAGTATAGAGGATCTGTCAGCTCTCCTGTGTGGTGTAGTATAGAGGATCTGTCAGCTCTTCTGTGTGGTGTAGTATAGAGGATCTGTCAGCTCTCCTGTGTGGTTTATTATAGACGAGCTGTCAGCTCTCCTGTGTGGTGTAGTATAGAGGAGCTGTCAGCTCTCCTGTGTGGTATAGTATAGAGGATCTGTCAGCTCTCCTGTGTAATGTAGTATAGAGGATCTGTCAGCTCTCCAGTGTGGTGTAATATAGAGGATCTGTCAGTTCTCCTGTGTGGTGTAGTATAGAGGATCTGTCAGCTCTCCTGTGTGGTGTAGTATAGAGAATCTGTCAACTCTCCTGTGGGGTGTAATATAGAAGATCGGTCAGCTCCCCTGTGTGGTGTAGTATAGAGGATCTGTCAGTTCTCTTGTGTGGTGTAGTGTAGAGGAGCTGTCAGTTCTCCTGTGTGGTGTAGTATGGAGGATCTGTCAGTTCTCCTGTGTGGTGTAGTATGGAGGACATGACAGTTCTCCTGTGTGTTGTAGTGTAGAGGATCTGTCAGCTCTCCTGTGTGGTTTATTATAGAGGAGCTGTCAGCTCTCCTGTGTGGTGTAGTATAGAGGAGCTGTCAGCTCTCCTGTGTGGTGTAGTATAGAGGAGCTGTCAGCTTTCCTGTGTGGTGTAATATAGAAGATCAGTCAGCTCTCCTATATGGTGTAATATAGAGGATCTGTCAGTTCTCCTGTGTGGTGTAGTATAGAGGAGCTGTCAGCTCTCCTGTGTGGAATAGAGGATCTGTCATCTCTCCTATGTGGTGTAGTATAGAGGATCTGTCAGCTCTCCTATGTGGTATAGTATAGAGAAGCTGCCAGCTCTCCTAAGTGGTGTAGTATAGAGGATCAGTCAGCTCTCCTGTGTGTTGTATTATAGAGGATCTGTCAGCTCTCCTGTGTGGTGTAGTATAGAAGATCTGTCAGCTCTCCTGTGTGGTGTAGTATAGAGAATCTATCAGCTCTCCTGTGTTGTGTAGTATAGAGGATCCGTCAGCTCTCCTATGTGGTGTAGTATACAGGATCTGTCAGCTCTCCTGTGTGGTATAGCATAGAGTGTAACGTCCACGGTCGCAGACCGCAGACTCATATCATCGTGCAGACGTCAGACTCATATCATCGTGCAGACGTCAGACTCATATCATCGTGCAGACATCTTCCTCCCCAGAGATGCCAGCACATGCGGCCATCCTCTCCTGCAGTGACCGCTAGGGTGTGCTCTCAAGCTCATTCCCGGCCTTAATAGGCCAGAGCACACACATGTTTTAGATTGACTGATTGCTCCCATGATCACCTAGGACTATAAAAAGGGCCCTGCTCCTTCCTTCATTGCCTGAACATTGTTTGTGTTACCCGTGTTAGTCTTTTCAAATGGTCCCTTAGTGCCTTCCAGTTCCCAGTGTTCCCATACCTGCTACCTGTATCCTGTATCCCATGCTACCTTGTTCCTGTGTCTTAAAGAGTTGGAGTCGTGTTGTACCACCGATCTGTCTGCTGTGTTACACCACGCCTGGTGTCTGCTGCCAAGGTCCCATCTGAGCCTAGTCATCGCTTCTGTCTGAACCACCACAGGTACCCCTGCTTGAACTATAGACTTTACTTGGTACTCTGTATTGGCCAGCTGCTATACCGCCACGGCGGTACAGCCCATTGGGTCCACATACCCACAGATCGTGACATAGAGGAGCTGTCATTTCTCCTGTGCGGTCTAGTATAGAGGTGCAGCCAGCTGTCCTGTGTGGTGTAGTATAGAGGACATGTCAGCTCTCCTGTGTAGTGTAGTATAGAGGAGGTGTCAGCTCTCCTGTGTGGTATAGTATAAAGGATCCATCAGCTCTCCTGTGTGGTGTAGTATAGAGGACATGTCAGCTATCCAGTCTGGTGTAGTATAGAGGAGCTGTCAGCAATCCTGTGTGGTGTAGTATAGAGGATCCGTCAGCTCTCCTGTGTGGTGTAGTATAGAGGATTTGTCAGTTCTCCTGTGTGGTGTAGTACAGAGGATCTGTCAGCTCTCCTGTGTGGTGTAGTATAGAGGATCTGTCAGCTCTCCTGTGTGGTGTAGTATAGAGGAGCTGTCAGCTCTCCTGTGTGGTGTAGTATAGAAGATCTGTCAGCTCTCCGGTGTGGTGTAGTATAGAGGATCTGTCAGTTCTCCTGTGTGGTGTAGTGTAGAGGATCTGTCAGTTCTCCTGTGTGGTGTAGTATAGATGACATGACAGTTCTCCTGTGTGGTGTAGTACAGAGGATCTGTCAGCTCTCCTGTGTGGTGTAGTATAGAGGATCTGTCAGCTCTCCTGTGTGGTGTAGTATAGAGGATCTGTCACTTCTCCTGTGTGGTGTAGTATAGAGGAACTGTCAGCTCTCCTGTGTGGTGTAGTATAGAGGATCTGTCAGTTCTCCTGTGTGGTGTAGTATAGAGGATCTGTCCGTTCTCCTGTGTGGTGTAGAATAGAGGATCTGTCAGTTCTCCTGTGTGGTGTAGTATAGAGGACTTGACAGTTCTCCTGTGTGTTGTAGTATAGAGTATCTGTCAGCTCTCCTTTGTGGTGTAGTATAGAGGACGTCAGCTCTCCTGTGTGGTGTAGTATAGAGGAACTGTCAGCTCTCCTGTGTGGTGTAGTATAGAGGATCTGTCAGTTCTCCTGTGTGGTGTAGTATAGAGGAGCTGTCAGCTCTCCTGTGTGGTGTAGTATAGAGGACATGTCAGCTCTCCTGTGTGGTGTAGTATAGAGGAGCTGTCAGCTCTCCTGTGTGGTGTAGTATAGAGGACATGTCAACTCTCCTGTGTGGTGTAGTATAGAGGAGCTGTCAGCTCTCCTGTGTGGTGTAGTATAGAGGAGCTGTCAGTTCTCCTGTGTGGTATAGTATAGAGGAGCTGTCCGCTCTCCTGTGTGGTGTAGTATAGAGGATCTGTCAGTTGTCCTGTATGATGTAGTATAGAGGATCTGTCCATTCTCCTGTGTGGTGTAGTATAGAGAAGCTGTTAGCGCTCCTGTGTGGTGTAGTATAGAGGATCTGTCAGCTCTCCCGTGTGGTACAGTATAGAGGATCTGTCAGCTCTCCTGTGTGGTGTAGTATAGAGGATCTGTCAGTTCTCCTGTTTGGTGTAGTATAGAGGATCTGTCAGCTCTCCTGTGTGGTGTAGTATAGAGGATCTGTCAGTTCTCCTGTGTGGTATAGTATAGAGGATCTGTCAGTTCTCCTATGTGGTGTAGTATAGAGTATCTGTCAGCTCTCCGGTGTGGTGTAGTATAGAGATGCCGCCAGCTCTCCTTAGTGTTGCAGTAAAGAGAAACTGCCATCTTTCCTGATATTATTTTGTTTTAGTAAATACTTTTCCATGGAGTTATTCATTTGGCATCTTCTTTTTGATCTCTGCATTGTGCACTTCCTCATTTTTTCTGCCTGGAAATTTATGAATTATTTGACAACTGGGCATTACGATTGCGCTTGTGAATAGGGTGTATTGATCCTTTAGCATTACCCAACAGTTCAGGATTCTGTCCTTTAAGGGACACATCCTATTAAGAAGGGGAATGGTAACATCCAGTTGTTTTTTATTTATTCATAATTTTCCTGCAGGAATAACAGAGGACAGTTTAATTTAGAGCTCTAAGAAAAGATGCTTTTGAATTGTTATTTTATGGGGAATGTAAGTTATGGGGAATATAGGTATTTTCTAATACAGACAAGTCAGAAGATATGACAGCTCCTGTTTGACAACTGAAAATGTGACATGCTGATTATCTGATATGTTGTCATCTTGATCAGCATCATCATCATCTTCATTATCATCATCATTATCATCATCATCATGCAATCCAAAGCATCTCTGAGCAGTAATTCCTTTTATATTTGCATTATACAGGAATTGCAGCCACTCTCACACCATCTAAGATACCAATGGAGACATTTCTGCCGAGACTTTATTCACACATTGCGTTTTTTGCAGATTTGGGTGCAGATTTTGATGCACATTTTTGAGCCAATGCCAAAAGTGGATCCAGGAGGAGAAGTAGAAGTTCCTACTTTATATTTCTCATTCCTTTTAGAATCACTTCTGGCTTTGGCTCCAAAAATCTGCATCAAAATCTGCAACAAATACGCAATGTCTGAATCCAGCCTTAGGGTATGTTCACACACACACTAATTACGGACGTAATTCGTTTTTGCCCCGAATTACGTCCGAAAAATGCGGCTTGAAAGCGTTGACAAACATCTGCCCATTTGAAAGCAATGGGCTGACGTTTGTCTGTTCACACGAGGCGTATATTTACGCGCCGCTGTCAAATGACGGCGCGTAAATAGATGCCCGCGTCAAAGAAGTGACCTGTCACTTCCTGGGGCGTAATTGGAGCCGTTATTAATTGACTCCAATGAAAAGCAGCGCAAATTACGTCCGTAATGGACGCGGCGTTCAAGCGCCTGCACATGCCGTTACGGCTGAAATTACAGGGATGTTTTCTCCTGAAAACATCCCCGTAATTTCAGCCGTTACGGACGCTGCCGTGTGAACATACCCTTAGAAACAATGCACTGCACTCAGATCTCCCACCCTTGGTTACATCCCTACACTCATACTAGTAGGCACTTATAAAATATGCTTTTTTTTTTTTTTACTGTATTATTATGTCCCCGTGTGAAGTTATCAGAAACTGAAGTTATGGGAAATGTCTGTGAGCAGACCTTCTGCAAAGCCTGTGTCCCCATGACAGTCCTCCCTGCATTTGTTATCATAAATAACCTGGTTCTCATAGCAACTTTCTGATGTTTTTCTTTATTTTTCTAAACTGGGCTAGCAATTAATCTAATTGGTTAGGAGACTTAATGTCACTATGATAACACTGATTTGCCAGAGCACACGAGTTGGAAGTGTTGTCATAAGGACACAGACAAGGATGCTTTTCTCAAAGGAGGTCTGAATCTTTAGCCCCTTGTAACTCAGGCCGTTAATAAGATTTTACGATGAAGGTATTTTAATATTGATTCTCTGACGTTTCTCCTTTAACTTTATCTACAATAAGTCATTGGAATATGTAGAGCAGAAGAAGTGTTAATTTCATAGGGGAGCACTGAAATATTAAGTCATTTAATTGTTAGGCCCTGTTCACACGGAGTATTTTGACGAGCTTTTTGGAGCGGAAACCACTCTGCAAAACTCGTCAAAAACCGGCCGAAAATGCCTCCCATTGATTTAAATGGGAGGCGGGGGCGGTTTTCTCCCGCGAGCAGTAAAACCGCCTCGCGGGAGAAAGATGGGACATGTCCTATCTTCTCGCGTTTACGCCTCTGACCTCCCATTGACATCAATGGGAGGCAGATTGAGCGTATTTCGCTGAGTTTTTTGCCCGTAGCACTCAATGGCCGCGAGCGAAAAACGCTGCGAAAATCGCGGCAAACGCCGTGCAGGAAAGACAAAATCTTCCTCAAAATCCCAAACGGAATTTTGAGGCAGAATTTTCCTCCTGCATAAAACTCTGTGTGAACACAGCCTTATTGATAATATTTGACCTAAAAAATTGCAAGGTGGTGATCACATAAAACATATCATAAAGTAACTCCACCCAAAAACATAATTACTTTATCTTTAAAATAATTGGCTTCCTTCCATCTACGTGAATCTACCAGGTCGACAGAAGAATGATACCGTTTTATAGCAGGGTCATGATGCCCCCGGAAAATAAACTGATGAAAAAAACTTGTAGTAAGTGTTCAAATCCGCTGCAGCACAATCACAGGAGTGATAAAGCTTTAAATGGTGTCCACTGAAATGAATGGGCTGGGCATGTAGCGTACGGAAGTGCTGGGTGCTCTAGAGAGAGATAGGGAGAACGAATTTCATAGTTGTTCTCCACTCCCACTAAATGGTAGAGGTGCCAAATGAAAGATTCCCTTCTACTAACTCAGAATTCCCTAATAGGATATATGAAAATTGTTTTTCCAAACCAGACAACTCCGCTAAGCTAATGGCCATTATGAGTACCCACTAATAACACCCACTTTGAGCACCCACTAATAGCACCCACTAATAGCACCCACTAATAGCACCCACTAATAGCACCCACTATGAGCACCCACTAATAGCACCCACTATGAGCACCCACTAATAGCATCCACTAATAGCACCCACTATGAGCACCCACTAATAGCACCCACTATGAGCACCCACTGATAGCACCCACTATGAGCACCCACTAATAGCACCCACTATGAGCATCCACTAATAGCACCCACTATGAGCACCCACTAGTAGCACCCACAATGAGCACCCATTATGAGAACCCACTATGAGCAACCACTATGAGCACCCACTAATATTACCTACTATGAGCACCCACTTTACACTCTCTACTTCTTGAACAAGATTTTTTGTGGGCCATAAACTGTGTCTACCGTCCAGTGGAAATACACAGATGGCAGTACAGTGTGGAAAACCCTCTCTGCCCTCAGTTACTCTCCAATAATCATTGCCAAAACTACTCTCGATATGCAGTGGAAAGTCAGGTCTTCATTTCTAATGTACCCCCCATCTAAACCCAAATGTATTGTACAGCCCCCCCGCCGAGGAGCGGTAACATGAAAACTCTTAAGCTGGTCATAAACATAGATAGGTCGGCTGATGATCTTATGTGTATGGAGGCCTCTCGATACTCTCCGAGAGCAGATGTTGGGGTAAAGAGGGCCCGGGCCTATTAAATATCAACAATGTGTATGCGCAGCTTTAAAAACTACTAGGTTAACTCTTTTAGGGTTTTATAAATTGGTCAGTTTAAGTAAAAAGTATCTCACTTTCTTGGCCACATTCTTTTTTTCATGCCATCTGTTGTTCCAGTATAATAACAAAAACTTTGAATTTTTTTTTCTTTTAAGTTAACGTCATAGCCAACATAGTATTTAGGCCCCATGCACATGACCGGAGATTACGTCCATAATTACTGACCGAAATTACGTTACGTTATTATGGACCCATTCATTTCTATGGCCAATGAACACCTTCCCGTATAATTACTCTAGGAAGGCTCCGCAAAAGATAGGACATGTCCTATTTTTTGCCTTTTTACGGACCGTGCTCCCATACTTTATATGGGAGCACGGCCTGCTAATGCGGGTGGCCTACCGCGGCCGGCTGTGCCCGTAATCATGGACGGTTGTGTGCAGGGGGCCTGACAGTGTGTTCCTGTCGGTACTTTTTGCCATTTTGCCACAGTTTTTCCATGTCCCCATAGCACACAGTCAGAAAGGCAGCAGTCCCATACAAAAAATTCTCAAAACATTTCCCTAGGGCGTGTCACAGCGATCTATGGAAAGACTCCTTTAAATATCAGTAAGATCGTCTTCGGTGGAATTAAGTGACAGGGCTGGTCATTCAATTACCCTTTAGTGGCAGTTCAGTGTCATTAAAAAAAAGTGCACATGTCCGCAAGTATTATCATTATTGTGGGCAGAGGAAACTGGAATACATTGTAATCCTTACCCAAGCTGTTGTGATCCCTCATATTGGGCCCCATCATGGACATGTGCCATCTCTGTAATAAGACGTGACATTTGGAAGCATTACAGGCTATTGTAAGAAGGCATGTCTCCACTTCTAGCCTAATGTTAAGGCTCGGAAGGACTTGCTCTGGAAATATGGCTGGTGGGGTGATCAGATTATACTTCGAAGGAGGGAGAGTCGGAGAGTAAAAATATATGGGAGTCAGAGGTTATTCACAAGGCAACACGTGATTGATGGACTTTGAAAGTTACAGTCCGCATAGATGGCCAATTTTTTGTATGGTAAATTTAGTATATAGAAAGAATTGCTCTGTATTATTTGTAATCTGTTGGCGGATCATTTTTTGGGATGGTGATTAAGATGTTAAAGTTGAGGCCATTTAATAGCCAAGCCTAAATTTAGGCAGATTTATATTTTTTATTTTAGCATGGCACGAACTGGCAAAGCTGAGTGTAATGGTAGCCAATATTACATGTGACTATCTTGTGTTTTTTGTTTGACAACTCTTCGCAAAAAGTAGCAGTCATGGCTTTCCGGGAACACATTATGTCTACGGTATCTGTCACGAAGGGTCTGTGATCCCACTGGGCTGTACCGCCTTGGCGGTAAGGCAGCTGGCCAACAGGGAGCAGGTGAGAGTCTATAGTTCTATAGGTACCTGTGGCAGCTCAGACAGCAGCAGGGCAGGCTCGGCTGGGACTAGGCAGCAGGTAGACGTCAGACGAGGTGAAGCAGGTCAAACGTGGTTGCAGCACAGCACGACTTTGGCACAGGTCAGTGCTAGACCGCGAATGTATGAAATGCTAGGTACAGGGACAGGAACAGGTAACACACTAGGAAGCCATTACATAGACAAACTAGGGAACACAACAACACTCAGGCATAGAAGCAGGGGGCTGGACCCCTCTTATAGTCCAGGGTACTCATAGGTCAACGTTCACCATCGCGCGCTGCCCCTTTAAGAGCGGGATCCGGCTGAGGTGAGTGGAGCGGTGAGTGGTGAGCCGTAGCTGCGGCTGTCAGGGGAGGTTGGAGCTGACAGCCCGCAGCCACGGACATTACATTATCCCCCCTCTTGTGCACCCTCTTCTTGGGACCAGAGCGAGAGAGAAACTTCTTCAGAAGAGTCGGGGCATTGAGGTTCTCCTCTGGCTCCCAGGACCTCTCTTCAGGGCCAAACCCCTCCAATCCACCAAATAAAAAGTCTTTCCTCTCACTCTCTTGGGGTCCAAGATCTCCCTGACCTCAAAGATGTCCGAAGGGCCACTGGAGGCAACCGCAAGGCTGCGAGTCTTGGAGTAGCGGTTCAGGATCACTGGTTTCAGGAGGGAGACATGGAAGGATTATGGAATCCTGAGGGTAGGAGGCAGCTGAAGCTTGTAGACGACAGGGTTGATCAGCTGCAGGACCTCGAATGGTCCGAGGAACCTGGGGGCAAATTTACATGACGGCACCCTCAGTCGGATATTCCTGGACGACAGCCAGACCTTAGTGCTAGGAAGAAACCGAGGAGGCTCTCTTCTCCTTGTGTCAGCTTTCCGTCTCATGCAGTCCACTGCCATTAGGATGGAGGATCGAGTCTGCTGCCAGATCTGCAAAAAGTCTCTAAACGTGGAGTCAGCTGCAGGTACCTCGGAAGTATCAGGCACCGGGAGAGGAATTCGTGGGTGCTGGCCGTAGACAATGCAGAACGGTGTATTCATAGTAGACTCGCTGGTGTGATTATTGTAGGAGAACTCTTCCCATGGGAGCAGCTGCACCCAGTCATCATGCTGTTTGGAGATGAAGTGGCCTAGGTAGTTCTCCAAAATCTGGTTGATCCTCTCAACCTGACCATTAGAATGAGGATGGTAGGCAAAGGAAAGGTCCAACTTCACACCAAGAAGTCCGCAGAGGGCTCTCCAGAACCTCGATCAGACACAATATGCTGCGGCAAGCCGTGCAAGCGGAAGATGTGTTGGATAAATAACTTGGCCAACTGAGGAGCAGAAGGAAGACCGGTCAGTGGAACGAAGTGGGCCAGCACTGCATCCAGCAGAGAGAGGCAGGTCCGTGATAAAGTCCATAGCTATATGCTGCTAGGGAGCATCGGGCACGGGCAATTCCTGGAGGAGATCAGCAGGTCTGGAGTGGGTGGCCTTGTTGGCTGCACATTCAGCACAGGAAGAAAGAAAATCCACAATAATCGTTGGGCAGTGTGGGCCACCAGAAATTATGAGCAATCAATCCCTGTTCTTACGTAAGCCCACGTGACCTGCCAGTCTAGAGGAGTGTCCCCAGCGGAGGATTCTTCCACAATCAGCCAGGCGTACAAAAGTCCTCACTGGAGGAATGTCCCCAATTTGCAGGGGATTGCCCGAGACAATGCAAGATGGATCAATAATGTTCTGTGGACTCTCTATGGTGTCTTCTGTCTCGAAAGACCTGGACAAGGCATCGGCCCTCACATTCTTGTCGGCCGGGCAATAATGAAGCTCAAACTGAAACCTTGCAAAGAAAAGTGACCACCTGGCCTGATGAGGGTTCAGCCGTTGGGCCGTCTGGAGGTAGGTCAGATTCTTGTGGTCCGTAAAAATCAAGATCCGATGAGCTGCGCCCTCTAGTAGATGTCTCCACTCCTCCAGAGCCAATTTGATGGGTCTGTGAACCCTCTGGGCCGTACCGCCTTGGCGGTAAGGCAACTGGCCAACAGGGATCAGGTGAGAGTCTATAGTTCAATAGGTACCTGTGGCAGCTCAGACAGTAGCAAGGCAGGCTCGGCTGGGACTAGGCAGCAGGTAGACGTCAGGCGAGGTGAAGCAGGTCAGATGTGGATGCAGTACGGCACGACTTTGAAACAGCTCAGTGCTAGTCCGGGAATGTATGAAATACTAGAAACAGGAACAGGAACTGGGACAGGGACTGAAACAGGTAACACATAGGAGGCCATCACATAGACAAACTAGGAAACACAACAACGCTCAGGCATAGAACTAGGGGGCTTGACCCCTCTTATAGTCCAGGGTACACACGGGTCAAAGTTCATCAACGAGGTCCCCTTTAAGAGCGGGCACGAGCGTGCACGCGCACCCTACGGGATCCGGCTGAGGTGAGTGGACGCGAGAGCTGGGGTCTCCTGAGGAGGAGGCTGGGGCCAGCGCTTGCCGACTCGTGGCTGCGGCTGTCAGGGGAAGGTTGGAGCTGACAGCCTGCAGCCACGGACATTACAGCATCTCTTTGTGGCTTCTCTTCATCCATGTTCAAGCCTTGTATCACCCATGGTTCCAGCATGATGAAGAGTCCACGTTGGTTAATTGACCTACACACAACCCAGAGGAAAATCTTATGTTCTAACTAAGCAGGGGTTGGGCTATATGGGGTTCAGAGGTCCTAGTCACACTCAGGGCCAGGTGTCAGTGGAAGTCTAAAGAACCCTCTGGCCCAAAAGATGACCTGGCCTGCCAGCATTGGGGCCCAAGAGCTTTAAGTTACACCTTTGTAACCAAGATGAGGTACATTGGCCCTACATCATGTACAGTAACCATGAAATGATGGGTCCATTTTGGAGCAAAAGATATGTCCTACCATTAGAAGACAGATGTACCGCATACATAGCTTAGGCACGTTCACATCTCGTGTTGGGGTCCCATTCTGATGTTCCGTCAGAACGGGACCCTGAACTGACACAAACGGAAACCTCTTTCGTTTGTGTCTGTTCAGGGTCCCATTCTGACAGAAAGCTCAGACGGAACGTCTCTGGTTTCCGTTTATGCCGAAGGAACATCAGAACGAGACCCCAACGCAGATGTGAACGAGGCCTAACTAGGTAAGTTGCTGATGTCTTATGGAAATATTTACAGTACAAATTTTACTAAATAAAACAGTAAGTTTAATATATATTTTTAAAGTAATACATAAAAATAAAATAATATATGTAAAAACATATAAATCATATATTGACAGACATTAAAGGTTGGTCTTGAGTGAAAATAAATCATTAAATAAAAAAGAAACATTTCATAAAAATACAAAAATGATATAGAAAAACTATATAAACAGTATATTTAAGATATGCAAAAAAATTGGGACATAGACATACACAGTACTTTAATTATTTTTTCCATTACACATTTACTTTCATGCCCAACACACCACTCCCCTCAAGGTTAGTGGGAGTGGCTATCATTATTTAAACACACCTGGGCACATCCCTTCATCAGCATTCTCTGACCTGGTCGCGTCCTGTTTGGAACGGGTTTTTACCCTCCTCCTAATCTGTGAGTATGGCCTTTTCTGTGGTTTTATAAACAGTATATTTGTATACATTAAGAGCTGCTTATAGGTGAATGGCCGATATAGCCACACCCCCTATAGTGAAGCCACACCCCAATTTCACAACATTTTGGGCCTTTTTGTGACTTTTCTGTGCCAGAACACTTATAAATTCCTCCCTATATGTATAATCAGCAGAAAAGTTGCAGTCTAAGGAGTTCAGAGATTGAATGATGGATCCATATGCATGATCAGGGGCAGATTAAAGGTACCATGGGCCCCGGGCACTTTTTCAGGTCTGGGCCCCCCCCCCCGAACTCCGAAGAAGCTGTACCGTATATATTTGCAGATTTCTGTTTGGGCGGCCACAGATCTGGCACGGTTTTAATTTAGCTGTAAAAACAGAATGAGCCACATAGAAGAAAGAAAGCAGAATACTTTGAGACACTGAAGTTGTCAGGAGCTTTATAACTTTTTTATTTTTACGTCAATGGAGTGGTGTGTGAAGGATTATTTTTTTGCGGGAGGAGTTATAGTTTTTATTGGCACCATGTACCATATAATGGGTGAATTGGAAAAAACTGAGATTCCTCCATGTTTTTTGGGGTTTAGTTTTTACTGTATATATTTACCATCTCTTAAGGTAAAAGTAGATTTAACCCCTTCCCGACATTTGCCGTACATGTACGTCATGGAAAGTACTGACTTCCCGCATCTTGCCGTACATGTACGCCAAATGTTTGGGACCGGCTCAGAAGCTGAGCCGGTGCCATCATCACCGGATCTCAGCTGTATCTTACAGCTGACATCCGGCTGTAACGGCGGGGACCGAAATTAGCTTCGATCCCCGCCATTAACCCCTTAAGTGCAGCGCTCAAACGCGATCGCTGCACTTAAGGTGTTTGCAGCTCATCGGAACCCCAGTAATGAAATTGCCGGGGTTCCGGTGGCTGCAATGACAACCGGAGGCCTAATACTGGCCTCCCGGTCTGCCTAGCACCGAAGCCGGTCAAGATCCGCCCGGCGGCGGAGCCTGATCGGCTTCCGTAGCTGCCGGCAAGATGGCGCCTGGTCAGGAGCTGATCCGGCGTCATCAGCGGTGGAAGTCAGCTGTACTGTACAGCTGACATCCACCTGTAACGGCAGGAACCGGAGCTAGCTCCGATCCCTGCCATTAACCCCTTCGATGCAGCAATCGAAAGCGATTGCTGCATCGTAGCGGTTACTAGCAGATCGCCAGCCCTGACAGGCAATCGGGACTGGCGACTGCTGTTATGGCAACAGGAGACACAATGGTCTCCTGCTCTGCCATTACGGAAGCCGATTTAGGCCCCGCCGGGAGGCGAAGCCTAATCGGCTTGCTGTCAGTGAATGACTGACAGATCTAATACATTGCACTACATAGGTAGTGCAATGTATTAGAAAAAAAAAAAATCTGACCGTTGGAACTTCAAGTCCCCTAGTGGGACTTGAGAAAAAGTGTAAAAAAAGTATAAAAAAGTGTAAAAAAAAGTGCACAAAATAAAAGTTTGAAAACAGTAAAAGTTTCAAGTAATCAAATAAAACACAATCCCCCTTTTACTCTTATCAAGTCCTTTATTATTGAAAAATAATAATAAACCATATGTATTTGGTATCGCCACGACCGTAACGACCGGAGGTATCAAAATATTATATTATTTATTGCACGCGGTGAATAGCGTAAAAAAAACCGTAAAAAACGTTACCAGAGTTTCTGTTTTTTGGTCACTTTGCCCTACAAATATTAGAATAAAAAGTGATCAAAAAGTCGCACGTATCCAAAAATGGTACCTATAAAAACTATAGCTCGTCCCGCAAAAAACAAGCCCGCATACACCTCCGTCGACAAAAAAATTAAAAAGTTATGGTTCTCACAACTTGGCGACAGAAAAAATACATTCTTTTTACAAAAGTAATTTTATTGTGCAAAAAGTTGTAAAACATAAAAAAGTGCTATAAATTAGGTATCGCCGGAATCGTACTGACCCGCAGAATAAAGTTAACATGTAATTTATAACGCATGGTGAACGCTGTATAAAAAAAAACGAAAAAAGCTGTGCCAGAATTGCGTTTTTTTGTTTACCTGGCATCCCAAAAAATAGGATAAAAGGTGATCAAAAAGTCGCATGTACCCCAAAATGGTACCAATAATAACTACAGCTCGTCCCGCAACAAACCAGCCCTCATACCGCTACGTCTATGAAAAAATAAAATTAGTTATGGCTCCAATAAGTCAGGAAATAAAAAAATATGCAGTTGTGCCCGAGGGGAACATTTCTTCTGTTTGAAGAGGCGATTTTTCAAGGACCTAAAATTAGGGAACCAGGAAAGGGAGGGCCCAAACATATCCGCTGGAAGCGACGGTGCCCGTATTATACCAGGACAACACTTCCCAGCAAAATTCCCCAAACTACAAAGGCGCGGAGTGTGGACCAAAAGGGGTATAAGAAATGACACCATTTATCAGTGCGACACCGGCCTGTGCGGAAAGGATTGCTTCACAGCGTAACACACATCTATGGATTATTTTATTGTTTTTTTTTACCCCGTTATTATACCACCTGACTATGCCCCTTATATACTCCGCCCGGCTTACATATGCCCTACATTATAAACGGAAACACCAGTAAGACTCCAAACAAAACTACTACCAAGCAAAATCCACGCTCCAAAAGCCAAATGGCATTTCCTCCCATCTGAACCCTACAGCGTGCCCAAACAGCAGTTTCCTTCCACATATATGGCATCGTCATACCCGGGAGAACCCTTTTAGCAATTTTTGGGGTGTGTGTCTCCAGTGGCATAAGCTGGGCACAACATATTTGCCACTGAATGGCATATCTAGGGAAAAATATAAATTTTTAATTTGCACCATCCACAGCGCATTCATTTATGGAAAAGATCTGTGGGGTGAAAATGCTCACTACACCCCTTAATAAATGCCTTGAGGGGTGCAGTTTCCATAGTGGGGGTCACTTCCCAGGGGTTTATTTTTATTATTTCACATCTGAGCCTCTGCAGTTGTGAACCAATACTTTGTAAATCGCCAAATTAGGCCTCAATTTTACATGGTGCTCTTTCACTCCTGAGCCTGGTCGACTGTCCAGGCAAGAGATTAGGGCCACATGTAGGGTGTTTCTAAAACCAGGAAACCCAGCATAATAATTAGAGAGCTGTCTCGTTATGGTGGCACAAGCTGGGCACCACATATTGTCCACATATCTGTGGAAAAAATCCCATTTTCACTCTGCAACATCGAGTTCACACTAATTTCTACAAAACACCTGCAGGGTTAACATGCTCACTACACCCGTAGGTAAATGCAGTGAGGGGTGTAGTTTCCAAAATGGGGTCACTTCTGGGGGGTTTCCACTGTTTTGGGCCCACAGGCGCCCAGAAACCAATCCAGAAACATCTGCACTCCAAATGGCGGTCCTTCCCTTCTGAGCCCTGCCGTGTGCCCAAACAGCAGTTTATGACCACATATGGGGTATTGCCGTACTCGGTAGAAATTGCTTTACAAATGTTGGGTTCTTTTTTTCCTTTATTTGTTGCGAAAATGAAAAAATTTGCGCTAAAGCTACGTCTTATTGAAGAAAAAGGATTGTTTTTATTTTCACTGCCCAATTCTAATAAATTCTATGAAACATCTGTGGGGTCAAAATGCTCACTACGCCCCTAGATGAATTCCTCAAGAGGTGTAGTTTCCTAAATGGTGTCACTTTTTTGGCGTTTTCATTGTTTTTTCCCCTCAGGGGCTTTGCAAATGTGACATGGCCGCCGCAAACCATTCCTGCTCAATGTGATCTCCAAAAGCCAAATAGCGCTCTTTCCCTTCTAAGCCAAGCCGTGTCTCCAAACAGCCGTTTATTACCACATGTGGGGCATTGTTTTACTCGGGAGAAATTGCTTTACAAATTTTGTGGTGCTTTTTCTCCTTCAGTCCTTGTGGAAATGAGTAAAAATAAGCTAAACCTACATTTTCTTTGAAAAAATGTTGATTTTTATTTTCAGGGCCTACTTCCAATAATTTCTGCAAAAAACCTGTGGGGTCAAAGAGCTCACTATACCCCTAGATAATTTCCTCAATGGGTGTAGTCTCCAAAATGGGGTCACTTGTGGGGGGTTTCCACTGTTTTGTCTCCTCAGGGACTTCGTAAATGTGACCTGGCCTCCGCAAACCATTCCTGCTAAACTTGAGCTCCAAAAGCCAAATAGCGCTCTTTCCCTTCTCAGCCCTGCCGTGTCTCCAAACAACGGTTTATTACCACATGTGGGGCATTGTTTTACTCGGGAGAGATTGGTTTACAAATTTTACGGTGCTTTTTCTCCTTCAGTCCTTGTGGAAATGAGAAAAAATTAGCTAAACCTACATTTTCTTTGAAAAAATTTAGATTGTCATTTTCAGGGCCTATTTCCAATAATTTATGCAAAAAACCTGTTGGGTCAAAACGCTCACTATACCCCTAGATAATTTCCTCAATGGGCGTAGTTTCCAAAATGGGGTCACCTGTGGAGGGTTTCCACTGTTTTGTCCCCTCAGGGGATTTGTAAATGTGACATGGCCGCCGCAAACCATTCCTGCTCAATGTGATCTCCAAAAGCCAAATAGCGCTCTTTCCCTTCTAAGCCAAGCCGTGTCTCCAAACAGCCGTTTATTACCACATGTGGGGCATTGTTTTACTCGGGAGAAATTGCTTTACAAATTTTGTGGTGCTTTTTCTCCTTCAGTCCTTGTGGAAATGAGTAAAAATAAGCTAAACCTACATTTTCTTTGAAAAAATGTTGATTTTTATTTTCAGGGCCTACTTCCAATAATTTCTGCAAAAAACCTGTGGGGTCAAAGAGCTCACTATACCCCTAGATAATTTCCTCAATGGGTGTAGTCTCCAAAATGGGGTCACTTGTGGGGGGTTTCCACTGTTTTGTCTCCTCAGGGACTTCGTAAATGTGACCTGGCCTCCGCAAACCATTCCTGCTAAACTTGAGCTCCAAAAGCCAAATAGCGCTCTTTCCCTTCTCAGCCCTGCCGTGTCTCCAAACAACGGTTTATTACCACATGTGGGGCATTGTTTTACTCGGGAGAGATTGGTTTACAAATTTTACGGTGCTTTTTCTCCTTCAGTCCTTGTGGAAATGAGAAAAAATTAGCTAAACCTACATTTTCTTTGAAAAAATTTAGATTAACATTTTCAGGGCCTATTTCCAATAATTTATGCAAAAAACCTGTTGGGTCAAAACGCTCACTATACCCCTAGATAATTTCCTCAATGGGCGTAGTTTCCAAAATGGGGTCACCTGTGGAGGGTTTCCACTGTTTTGTCCCCTCAGGGGCTTTGTAAATGTGACATGGCCTCCACAAACCATTCCTGCTAAACTTGAGCTCCAAAAGCCAAATAGCGCTCTTTCCCTTCTCAGCCTCGCCGTGTCTCCAAACAACCGGTTATTACCACATGTGGGGTATTGTTTTACTCGGGAGAAATTGCTTTACAAATTTTACGGTGCTTTTTCTCCTTTAGTCTTTGTGAAAATGAGAAAAAAAATCGCTAAACCTACATTTTCTTTGAAGAAATGTTGATTTTAATTTTCACGGCCTACTTCTAATAATTTCTGTAAAAAAGCTGTGCGGTCAAAATGCTCACTGTACCCCTAGATAATTTCCTTGAGGTGTGTAGTTTCCCAGATGGGGTCACTTTTGGGGGATTTTGACTGTTTTGGCACCGCAAGAGCCCTTCAAACCTGACATGGTGCCTAAAATTTATTCTAACAAAAATAAGGCCCCAAAATCCACCAGGTGCTCCTTTGCTTCTGAGGCCGATGCTTCAGTCCAGTAGCACGCTACGGCCACAGTGGGATATTTCCTAAAACTGCAGAAACTGGGCAACAAATATTGAGTTGCATTTCTCTGGTAAAACCTTCTGTGTTATAAAAAAAATTGTACTAAAAATTTATTTCTGCAAAAAAATATGAAATTTGTAAAATTCACCTCTACATTGCTTTAATTCCTGTGACATGTGTAAAGGGTTAAGACATTTTCTAAATGCTGTTTTGAATACTTTGAGGGGTGAAGTTTTTAAAATGGGGTGACTTTTTGGGTGTTTCTAATATATAAGGCCCTCAAAGCCACTTCACAACTGAACTGGCCCCTGTAAAAATGGCCTTTTGAAATTTTCTTGAAAATGTGAGAAATTGCTGCTAAAGTTCTAAGCCTTGTGATGTCATAGAAAAATAAAAGGATGTTCAAAAAACGATGCCAATCTAAAGTAGACATATGGGTGATGTTAATTAGCAACAATTTTGGGTGGTATAACTGCCTGTCTTACAAGCAGATACATTTAAATTGAGAACAATGCTAATTTTTGCAATTTTTCGCTAAATTTTGGTGTTTTTCACAATTAAATACTGAACATATCAAGCAAATTTTGCCAGTAACATAAAGTCCAATGTGTCACGAGAAAACAATCTCAGAATCGCTTGGATAGGTGAAAGCATTCCAGAGTTATTACCACATAAAGTGACACATGTCAGATTTGAAAAATGAGGCTCGGTCAGGAAGGTCAAAAGTGGCTAAAGAGGGAAGGGGTTAACATATACTTTTACCTTAAGAGAAGGTAAATATATACAGACCCAGAACCAAGCTCAGCACATATATACAGCCCCAGAACCAAGCTCAGTACATATATACAACACCAGAACAAATTTCAGTACATATATATACAGCACTAGAACAAAGCTCAGTACATAAATACAGCCCCAGAACCAAGCTCAGTATATAAATACAGCACCAGAACAAAGCTCAGTACATATATACAGCACCAGAACAAAGCTCAGTACATATATACATCCCCAGAACCAAGCTCCGTACATATATACATCCCCAGCACCAAGCTCAGTACATATATACAACGCCAGAACTAAGCTCAGTATATATATACATCCCCAGAACCAAGCTCAGTACATGTATACAGCACCAGAACAAATACAGTTCAGTACAGAGATCATTTGCAAATTCAGTTTAACCCCTGCTGTATAAATTTGTATGCCATAAAACGACAACTCCCAGTATAGCCTGAACAATGGTTAGGATATGCTGGGAGTTGCCGTTTAACAAATAACAATGCTACTATCCATCATCTCGCTGCAGATCATACAGTGACTACAGTACTGATCAGCCACAGGGAGAATAAACATTTACATTGAGGGACTCACAGGTGATGTCTCAGATTGTTTTTCGTTCTTTTTCCATTTTCTTCTCCGTCCGGTCCAGACCACTATGATGACTTCTCTCGGGCACGGCCCATTTATGCAGCTCACTTTTCCAACATTTCCGCACCTGTAAACGAAGATAAAATTCTCATGATGCCACACTCTATGCTTCTAAATATAATAGTATCATACAATGAATATAATGGTACTATTCACTGTACTCCTGAATATAATAGTATTATAGACTGCTCCCCTGAATATAATAGTACTCTATACACTGTAATCCTGAATATATTAATACTATACACTGTACTGCTGAATATAATAATACTATACACTGCACTCCTGAATATAATAGTACTATACATTGCGCCCCTGAATATAATAGTACTATTATACGAACCAGTACCCGACCATCTGTAGTGATCTGTAGTGAATGATCGGGTACTGGGTCAGCCACAGGCTGGTAATATCAGCCTGGGAAAGGCAAAAAACAGTGACCCATCCCCCCCCTAGTAATGCTAGACTGCTGCTGTTGTATCTGGTGGGGTCCCCCCCATTTTTCATAACCAGCCAGATACAAGAAAGTAGCAGCAGGTTAACATTACCAGGGGGAAAGGGCCACAGTTTTTGGCCTTTAACAGCCTAATAATACCAGCCTGCGGCCGCCCCATTACACGACCATCACTACAGATGGTCAGGTACTGAATCGTACCCGGCTTTTCTCGACACCCCTGGTGGCGATGGGTACTGGAGTAATAATGGGGGTTAGTGTTAGCCTCTGTACCGACTAACACTGAGCCTCGCCTTAGTAATGGACGCTGTCAATCAACCGGCAGCCATTACTAAGGCGGTAGTAATAAAGTTTAAAAAACTAACAAAGACATAGAAAAAATATTTTATTGAAATAAAAACCACCCAGACAACCCTCATTAACCATTTTATTGATAATAAAAATGCCATCATCGAAGTAGTCCTCGAATCCAACGTAGTCCAACGACCGAACCTGTAAAAAAACAAACACAACAAAAATGATTAGTAACACGTGGTAGGCTTAGGTACAGGGCCCATGTGTGATACCCCTTTGTCAAGGCAGGCTTAGATACAGGGTCCAGCAGACAGTAATCTTATACAGTACATGTGGTAGGCTTATATACCGGGCCCATTAGACAGGATCACACATGGGCCATGTATCTAAGCCTATTATGTGCTTATGTAAGATGCTTTGATACAGGGACCAGCAGACAGGATCACACAATCTGTGATCCTGTCTCATGGGCCCTCTAAGCCTTCAACATTATAGGCTTAAAGGGATTGTCCAGTCCCTAAACATTGATGGCCTATCTTCAGGATAGGCCATCAATAGCTGGTGGGTCAGGGTCCGTCTCCCGGGACCCACCAATCACCTGTTTTGAAGGGGTCGCAGCGCTGGTACGACAGCTGCTTCCCCTTCATTTCCCTTACTGGCTCACACTGTGAATCGCCAACCCCGATTCACAACGTGAACAAGTGACCGGAATGAAGGGGAAGCACCAGCTCTCGTACGAGCACTCCGGCCCCTTCAAAACAGGTGATTGGTGGGGGTCCTGGGAGTCGGACCCTGCCAATCAGCTTCAAGCAGACAGGGATATTAAACTTACCCTCCTCTTCAGCCGAAGCGGATGTCCTGACTCTATCCAGGATCAGGATGCTGTGCGCGGCGCATAGCAATGTGACGTCATGCACTGCGCACCGGAAACAGAAAGGTAAGTACTGTAGTCACTATAGTAACGGGCCCGCGGCTCCAGTTACTATAGTAACTTTTTATTGATGTAGTGCGGCCCCTATAGCTACGCCACTGGTTGGGTGAGAGGTCCCGCTTCACTCCGTTTTTCTCTGAACCGGCTGTAATTTTAACAGCCGGTAAGGGAGAACCGGGGCGAACTGGGCCCCCTTCCAGCCTCGGGCCCCGGGCACTTGCCCAGATTTCCCTCATTATAATCCACCTCTGGCTGCGAATAAACGTCATCCCATAGGGCTGATCTGGATGAAGCACAGAATTCTGGGTAAGTATAAGATTTTTTTACCCCTGATTTTTGCAGGTGAATTGCAGTTTTTCTGCCACAGAAATGGAACATCTGCTATTTATTGCTGGTTTCACCTTCCGAATGAATTTGATGGGGAAAACCCGCGACAAAAAAACAGCGATTGCACAAATACAATTGACATGCTGAGAATTAAAAAGCCGCCCTGCAGGGTAATTTCTGAGCGTTATTTTCGCTTATCATTTATATAGCGTGTGGAGGAGATTTGTTCATATCTCATCCACTCTGCAACTAAATCCGTTGTGGAAAATCTGTAGTATTTACGCTGTGTGCGAACTTATCCTTAAAGCGCGTGATTCTGCTCCATACTCCCCCCATCAACTAAGATATTTAGGTCAAATGTCGGTAAGGGGTTAAGACCTCTCCATACCGGCTAACCGACCTCTCAGTCCACTCCTGCTTCTTCTACTTCTCATAAGGATTCTCCATTTGTTTTCCTCAGGTGTGCATCAGTCCCCGGCCGAAACACCTACATGGCCGTAAAAATGATCACCAAACGGGACAATGCGGACGAAATAATGAGAGAGCGGTGGATACTCCTGGCGGCCAGACACTGCCCGTTCCTATGCCACCTCTATGCCGCACATCAGTCTGAGGAACGGGCATATTTTATCACGGAGTATCTGTCCGGTGGCAGCCTGGAGGCTTTGATCAGGATGTGCGGCTGCTTGAACATCAGCAACGTAAGGCGAGTAAATAATCAGGAGACTGAGGGGAGTGGAAAGAAGAAAAGGTGAGGGGGGAGGTCAGATGAAGGACAATGCAGAGAATGCAGAATACAGGCTGCCATAATCAGCGCCTCTTCTCTGCTAGAGACCACACACACTCCATCATAACATGATATTAGGGAACTGATAGAGGAAGATTTCATGACATTGAGACTCCGCTCTGTTCTCCCCATCAGATTCTACACAGCAGAGATGATATGTGGCCTCCAGTTCCTCCATGGACACAACATCGTCCACCGGTAAGCAGAACTTCCCCCTTCTCTCCGTCTCCTTTACACGCTGAAAATAATGCACCCAGCTTTCCTACACTCCTGAGTGGCTATTCTGCTTGTAGGTGCAGTGATTCATCCCCCGTCTCCTGGATCACTGGGCGGATTTCTAATTTTCTCGTCTTATTTCTTTGCAGAGATCTAAAGCCGGAGAATATAATGTTGGATGCAGATGGCCACGTCCGTATCATCGACCTGGGATTGGCCCAAGATGGCGTCACCGCCTCCAATAAGATCTGTGGAGTGACGGGAACGTTGGATTACACGGCCCCCGAGGTGCTTCTTAGAAAAAAATACGGCACGGCAGTTGACTGGTGGAGCCTGGGGATTGTGGTGTCCAGGATGGCAGCAGGACGCTCTCCATTTTAAAACGGCCCCGTCAGGCAAATGGCTTTCAAAGCCATCACCATGTGCGGGAACATAAGAGCGCATCCATTCTTCTCCACCATCAGCTGGGAGGAACTGCAGGAGAGAAGGGCATGGCCACCTTTTACACCATTCTGCTGTATGTCACCTCGGCTGCCCAGACCATCATCTCTCTCCATATCATCTTCATGCCGCACCTCTGCCATCTTGCTGCTGCACCAGGGCCTTAACTTGCCATCCTCCAATCCCGGGCAGGAATCTGACATCACTCCTGCCTGAAGATCCTCTACACCCCCCAGGAGCGGCCTGTGCTTAGTTTCCATCTGGAGAGATCAGGAATAATAGCCGCATGTTGTAGTCCTGGGGCCGGAGCAGCCATTATACCTGATCTCACCTCAGCACAGGCCAGGTAAGTAATGCACCCACATCACCCACATCACTAACATCACCCACATCACCCACATCACCCACATCACTCACATCACCCACATCACCAGATTACATGATAAGTATAGACACCACACTACATGATAAGTATAGACACCACACTACATAATATGTATAGACACCGCACTACATGATAAGTATATACACCCGCATATAGACACATTGTACATTTAGATTAGACTTTAGCCTTTGATCCGGGGATTATTCTGATCGCCATGTTTGGGGTCAGGAAGGAATTTTCCCCCCTGAGGACAATTGGCTCATTCCTCAAAGGGGGTTTTCGCCTTCCTCTGGATCAACACGGCCTTAAATAGGTTTAGGATTATAGAATAATAAGTAGTAACACACATAAGTAACATAATATAAATATAGAAAAATAATTTTAAAAAATAATTCTTAATTTAATACAATTTATAGTTTACACATATATAAATACAGTAGTTAATTAAAAATAATAATAAAAAAAAATAAACTAATAACTTTTCCCTAGTCTTTCTCCATATTACACATTACACTTCAGCCTTTGATCCTGGGATTTATGCCGACCGCCATATTTGGGGTCAGGAAGGAATTTTCCCCCCTAATATGAGGACAATTGGCTCATTCCTCACAGGGGGTTTTCGCCTTCCTCTGGATCAACACGGCCTTTAGATAGGTTTAGTATAATAGATAAATAGATGACACATACATATACACAGTATATAATAATAGTAGTCTTAATACTTATATAATAATTTCCTAATAATAAAATATAACCTTCCCTTATCTATAAATAAAATTCTCCTTTTACCCCCCTACATCTTTGTGCTTGTTGTTATTCCCATTGGACGTCTATGTTGTAAATGTTGTATAGGTCTCAATGTCTTATTCTCCAGGTTTTACCCATTTAAAGTGTAGCTAAACGTTTGACAAACTTCTGACATGTCCGAACAAACACGAAGCGGCTGAGCGTTCACACGGGCGCTTCAGCTGCTTCGTTCTAGCGATTGGTGGGGGTCTCAGTGCTCGGACCCAACCTTCTGACATGTCATAGTTTGTGAAACGTTTAGCTACACTTTAAAGGTGTATGTCAGATTGAAAGCCCAAATGTGGTGTGAACAGAGTCTTACATGGGTTGTCAGGTTTTTACAATACCGTTTTGCTAGAGGGGTCCCATAATCTGTGGGGGAACTTAATACAAGAGTTTAATCTCCCTACAGCGTCTCTAAAGGGGAATTAAAGTATTACACAGTTCCAAAATCACCAGACTGTGCATGTAGTACATGGATGTGTTGATCCTCCTTAGCAGGAGATGATGTTTGTAGCCCCTCTCCATTCTGGCTAATTAATCAGGTTCCTGAACAGGGGAACCCACACTATTACCCCAAAATTCCCTAATAGGGCATTTGAAAATGGGTTTTCCAAACCAGAAAACAGCTTTAATGGTTATATAATGATAAGTGAGAGTTTGTTACAATGTATCAGTGCAGGAGAGAGCTGAAGTACAGTCTATTTAGATTGTGGAGGATTATCTAAACTGGATACATTGAATGGGGCACAGTGGGGGATGGAGGATCGGCTACAATGCTGCCCCCTACAGTCAGGGCCCTCACCTCATGGATGCTCCTGTTACCAGATCCTTCACACCAGAGATCAACATTCATGAAGAAGAAAAATCCCCTGCAGAGACGTCCACACCGAGAGATCCAATAGGACTGGTCTATACAAGGAGTCTTCATATCCGGGAGCATATTTACAGCCATGCCCCCATATAATAAATACTTCATTCCTGTATACATGAGAAGTTCTACAACTTTATAATATAATTTATGTTTCAATTACTCACCATTTTCAAGATCTGTTTGCTGTCAGTGAATGAGGACGCTCTTGCTCACATTCAGATGCAGTAAACCTGTACATCGCTAGTCCTGCTCTCAGCCAAGAAACATAAAGTAGATTAGGAAGTTGTAGATCTTTTCATTTATACAGCGATTAAGCTTTAGTTACATAAAATCGGAAAACACACAGGTGGAGGACTCATTATCGGTAGTACTACAGTGATCTGGTGCCCGCAGGTATCTAATGGTAAATACGGCCCTGGTGAGTACCTCACCTTTATGTGTCTATATGTGACAGGGCATAAAATGTCATATAGGAAAAATCTTAAGAAAGAACTTACCACACGGGGATCATATATGTTATGTCGCTGGAAGAAACCTGCAGCACCGGCACCAATGGAACAGGAGGATGAGGAGGACGCCACTCAATGTGCCTTCCATCAACGCCATCGTCCCACGCGTTTCATTTCACCTGTGACTCTGCTGACTAATGTGAATACTGACTAAAAATAAACACTGACCGGCCTCATCACTAGTCCCTATTGTCATACAGCCGCCTCCGATAGAGAATTTACCCTAATCCAGTGGTGGTGAACTAACCCTAATCCACTTACAAGTGGTTTCCAGTAGTCAGTGGTACATATAGTATCCAAAGTCTGACGGCCAGTGGTACATAAAGTATCCACAGTCTGGTGGTCAGAGGTACATATAATATCCAGTCTGGTGGCCAGTGGTATATATAGTATCCAGAGTCTGGTGGCCAGTCGTACATAAATTATCCAGAGTCTGGTGTCAGTGGTATATATAGTGTCCAGAGTCTGGTGGCCAGTGATATATATATAGTATCCAGAGTCTTGTGGCCACTGGTACATATAGTATCCAGATTCTGGTGACCAGTGGTATATATATATATTGTCCAGAGTCTGGTGTTCAGTGGTACATATAGAATCCAGAGTGTGGTGTCAGTGGTATATATAGTGCCCAGAGTCTGGAGTATCCAGAGTCTGGTGGCTTGTGGTATATATAGTATTCAGAGTCTGGTGGCCAGTGGTATATAAAGTATCCAGTCTGGTGGCCAGTGGTATATATGGTATCCAGAGTCATGTGGTCAGTGGTACATATAGTATCCAGAGTCTGGTGTCAGTGGTATATATAGTGTCCAGAGTCTGGTAGTCAGTGGTACATATAACAGTACTTTCTTTATCCTGCAGCACTCCGTGTTTCAAGTGTCCGTGAGTTGGCTTCCACGCCAACGTATAAAAAATGGGAACTGAGAACTCCAAGGTATTATGCAATAAGTGACCGAGGTCGCAAGCTCTGCATATCTTTATCCACGGACATAATCCATGTCTGAATAAGGTCGAATGTATGGCTCGAAACGTTAAAAAGGCTCTGTCACCAGATTTTGCAACCCCTATCTGCTATTGCAGCAGATCGGCGCTGCAATGTAGATTACAGTAACGTTTTTATTTTTAAAAAACGAGCATTTTTGGCCAAGTTATGGCCATTTTTCTATTTATGCAAATGAGGCTTGCAAAAGTACAACTGGGCGTGTTGAAAAGTAAAAGTCCAACTGGGCGTGTATTATGTGCGTACATCGGGGCGTGTTTACTTCTTTTACTAGCTGGGCGTTGTGTATAGAAGTATCATCCACTTCTCTTCAGAACGCCCAGCTTCTGGCAGTGCAGATCTGTGACGTCACTCACAGGTCCTGCATCGTGTCGGCCACATCGGCACCAGAGGCTACAGTTGATTCTGCAGCAGCATCGGCGTTTGCAGGTAAGTAGCTACATCGATTTACCTGCAAACGCCGATGCTGCTGCAGAATCAACTGTAGCCTCTGGTGCCGATGTGTCCTCGCTCGTCTGACACGATGCAGGACCTGGGCAAGTGACGTCACAGCGTGATCTCTCGAGAACACGGCTGTGTCTGCACTGCCAGAAGCTGGGCGTTGTGAAGAGAAGTGGATGATACTTCTATACACAACGCCCAGCTAGTAAAAGAAGTAAACACGCCCCGATGTACGCACATAATACACGCCCAGTTGGACTTTTACTTTTCAACACGCCCAGTTGTACTTTTGCAAGCCTCATTTGCATAAATACAAAAATGGTCATAACTTGGCCAAAAATGCTCGTTTTTTAAAAATAAAAACGTTACTGTAATCTACATTGCAGCGCCGATCTGCTGCAATAGCAGATAGGGGTTGCAAAATCTGGTGACCGAGCCTCTTTAAACCTATACTTGAATTAATACTTTTCGCTATATGTCAAATAAAATATCACTTACTGCTTAATACCTTGCTGAGTTCCCATTTATTATCTGTGGTACATATAGTATCCAGAGTCTGATGGTCAGCGGTACATATAGTATCCAGAGTCTTGTGGTTAGTGATATATACAGTATACAGAGCCTGATGGTTCATGGTCCATATAGTATCCAGAGTCTGGGGTTCAGTGGTATATATAGTATCCAGAATCTGGTGTCAGTGGTATATATATAGTGCTCAGAGTCTGGTGGTCAGTGGTAAATATAGTATCCAGAGTCTAATGGTCAGTGGTACATATAGTTTCCAGAGTCTGGTGGTCAGTTGTATATATAGTGTACAGAGTCCGGTGGTCAATGGTACACATAGTATCCAGAGTCTTGTGGTCAGTGTTGTATATAGTATATAGAGTCTGGTGGTCAGTGGTACATATAGTATGCAGAGTCTGGTGGTTCATAGTACATATAGTATCCAGAGTCTGGTGTTCAGTGGTACATAAAGTGTCCAGAGTCTGGTGGTCAGTGGTATATATAGTGTCCAGAGTCTGGTGGTCTGTGCTACATATAGTATCCAGAGTCAGGTGTCCAGTGGTATATATAGTATCCAGAGTCTGGTGGTCAGTTGCATATATAGTATCCAGAGTCTGGTGGTCAGTGGTATATATAGTATCCAGAGTCTGGTGGTCAGTGGTACATAAATTACCCAGAGTCTGGTGTCAGTGGTATATATAGTGTCCAGAGTCTGGAGTATCCAGACTCTGATGGTCAGTGGTATATATAGTATCCAGAGTCTGGTGGTCATGGGTATATATAGTATCCAGAGTCTGATGGCCAGTGGTATATATAGTATCCAGAGTCTGGTGGTCAGTGGTATATATAGTATCCAGAATCTGGTGGCCAGTGGTATATATAGTATCCAGAGTCTGGTGGCCAGTGGTATATATAGTATCCAGAGTCTGATGGCCAGTGGCATATATAGTATCCAGAGTTTGGTGGTCAGTGGTATATATAGTATCCAGAGTCTGGTGGTCAGTGGTGTATATATAGTATCCAGAGTCTGGTGGTCAGTGGTATATATAGTATCCAGAGTCTGGTGGTCAGTGGTACACATAGTATCCAGAGTCTGGTGGCCAGTGGTATATATAGTATCCACAGTCTGGTGGTCAGTGGTATATATAGTATCCAGAGTCTGATGGCCAGTGGTATATATAGTATCCAGAGTCTGGTGGTCAGTGTTTTTTTTATAGTATCCAGAGTCTGGTGGTCAGTGGTATATATGGTATCCAAAGTCTGGTGGCCAGTGGTACATAAATTATCCAGAGTCTGGTGTCAGTGGTGTATATATAGTGTTCAGAGTCTGGAGTATCCAGACTCTGATGGTCAGTGGTAAATATAGTATCCAGAGTCTGGTGGTCATGGGTATATATAGTATCCAGAGTCTGATGGGCTGTGGTATATATAGTATCCAGAGTCTGGTGGTCAGTGGTATATATAGTATCCAGAGTCTGGTGGTCAGTGGTATATATGGTATCCAGAGTCTGGTGGTCAGTGGTAGCAGCAATGTCTGGTTATGCCTCTGACACTACAGCTGGCTCAGGAACCGTGCGCTGCAGGATAACAGTGTTAACCACTGACCCCCGTATCCCATGTAGAATGTAATGATGTTCATATCTCCTCATGAGGGTATGTTCACATGTAGTATTTTGGCGCTGCTTATGATGGGGAAACCGTGTTGGAAACAGCGAAATCCAGAATAAGGAAAAACATCCGACATATTTCCTGTGTAACATAGAAGCAGCTAAAGATGAGAACTAAGGCACTGTTCACACAGAATTCTTGCAGGTGGAAAAATCTCCCTCAAACTTCTTTCAGGAATTTTGAGGCTAATTTTGACCTGCCTGCATGAGGTTTGCCGTGTTTTTCGGCCACGGTCATGGAACGCCATGGCCACGCAGGGAAAACTGCTTTCTCTGCCTCCCTTTGATGTCATTGGGAGGATAGAGATGGAAACGCCCGAGGATAGGGCGTCTTTCTTCTTTTTCCCGCAAGCGATTTTTACTGCTCTTGGTAAAAAACGCCTCCTACTCCCAATGCGGTTTACGCATAAAAAAAAACGCCTAAATATTCTGTATGAACATACCCTCATAAGGTGATATGAACGTCATTACATTCTACATGAGATACGGGGGTCAGTGGTTAACAGGGTCCTGAGTCGGCTCTAGTGTCAGAGGCTTAACCAGACATTGCTGGACCCCATAGAAAATCTTTCAATGGACCCCCAAAGTGGTTACCGGCTCGATGTGAAAGTTAGGGTGAGGACACACTTGCTAACCGAATCGCAATTAAAAAAATACAACTCCCAACATGGTCTAATAATCAATCTACTGTGTCCCAGAGATACACTGTGCCAGACAAGTGCCCTCAGAGATATACTATTCCACACATGCACCCTCAGTGATATACTGTGCCCGACATGTGCCCTCAGAGATATACTGTGCCACGCATGCGCTCTCAGTTATATACTGTGCCACACATGCGCTCTCAGAGATATACTGTGCCACACATGCGCTCTCAGAGATATACTGTGCACAACATGTGTCATCAGAGATATACTGTGCCACACATGTGCCCTCAGAGATATACTGTGCCACACATGCACTCTCAGAGATATACTGTGCCACACATGTGCCGTCAGAGACATACTATGCCACACATGTGCCCTCAGAAATATACTATGCCACACATGCGCTCTCAGAGATATACTGTGCCACACATGTGCCCTCAGAAATATACTGTGCACAACATCTGCCGTCAGAGATATACTGTGCCACACATGTGCTCTCAGAGATATACTGTGCCCGACATGTGCCCTCAGAAAAATACTGTGCCACACATGTGCCCTCACAGATATACTGTGCCACAGATGTGCCCCCAGTGACACTGTGCCACACATGTGCCCTCAGAGACATACTGTGTCACACATGTGCCCTCAAAGACATACTGTGCCACACATGTGCCCTCAGATATATACTGTGCCACACATGTGCCCTCAGAGATATACTGTGCCACACATGTGCCCTCAGAGATATACTGTGGCACACATGTGCCCTCAGAGATATACTGTGCCATACATGTGTCCTCAGAGATATACTGTGCCACCATGTATACTCCAAGTAATAAAATATGTTGCCATATGCAGTATACTGTGCAGGACTAGACCCCAAAATAATTGTAGACACCAAAGCTAAAGGGAAAATAAATTCAGACCCAAGACCAGACCTTAAAACTAATTTCGACCCCAAATCAGCCCCCAAAATTATTTCAGACCACAAACTAGATGTTGAAATTCATCCAAACTCCAGACAAAACAACAATTCTAATCCAGATCCCCCAAAAATTATTCAGACCCCAGACTAGACCCCTAAATTTACTCCTACCCCAGACCAGACCCAAGACTTGATGGCAACATTTATCCAGACTCCAGACCATACAACAATTTTAATCGAGATCCAGAGCAAATATTTATATATAAAATCACAGCACACAATTTAGTTTACATTGCGGCAATAATACAGTAATGTAGCCGCATACAATGTGTAAGAACAGGGCCGTACAGGACACATATACCATAGAGCACAACCCAGATAAAAGAGCCACACACACTGGATAACACCACCATAAAGAAATTAATTCATTTACAATAAAGTAAATATAAAATAAATGTAAAATCAATGAACTGGTCATATTAAGCACAAATAACAGTGTGCACATATCAATTGCCTAAGGCGGCAGCAGCAGCAGCCGGGTGCCAGCGCTTCTCACAACTAAATGTCATACACAGCCTGTTGCGCTTTCAGCCTTACCATCTTTTCAATAGCATCTTAATTCTACCTCCACAACATCTCCATCCACTGTCTAGCGCCATCATCTCCCTACTGAGGCATCATCTCCTCATACTCCCTACCTTCCGCATTAACTCCCTCCACCTCCTGCAATACCACATCTTCCTCTTCACAATAACAAATCTTCCCCCTCTCATCTCCTGTAGCATTACATCTTCCCCCTCTCCTCTCCTGCAGCACCACATCCCCCCACCCCTCCTGCAGCACTACAACTCCCCCTCTTTCCACATGCAGCACTAAATCCCCACTACAGCCCCTCTTTCCCCACTAACAGCACCTTCTTCGGTATACACAGACAATAGGCCCTGAGTTGTTACCCAAACTTTCCCACCGACACCCTCTTACGCCGTGTCTATAGTGGACACCACCTTTCTGTGGTAACTAGGTGTTACCATTCCCATTCTTAAAGGTCTGTGTCCATACATACTGACAGTTTCCAATCATCACTGACAGTATAAGACTGTGTTGGAACATGTCACGATCTGTGGGTATGTGGATCCACTAGGCCACACCGCCGTAGTGGAGTTGCAGCTGGCCAAACAACAGTGTACAAAGTTTATACAGGGTACAAGCACAAGGGTGCCTGCAATAGTAGGCCCCTAACTTCTCTAGTCATCCCCAGTCTTTATAGCAACACAAATTAATTCAAACCATATACTAGACCCCTAAATAAATTCAGGACCCAGAGCAGACCCTAGAGTAAATACAGATAGACCTACAAAACTATTATAGTCCCCAGACCTCCCTAAACAAAAACAGACCCTAGACCAGACCCCTAAATAAATACAGACCCTAGACCAGACTCCTAAATAAATACAGACCCAAGACTAGACCCCTAAATAAATACAGATCCCAGACTAGACCCCTAAATGAATATAGACCCCAGACCAGACCCCTAAATAAATACAGACGCCAGACCAGACCCCTAAATAAATGCAGACCCCAGACCGGACCCCTGAATAAATACAGACCCCAAACCAGACCACTAAATAAATGCAGACCCCAAACCGGACCCCTAAATAAATACAGACCCCAGACTAGACCCCTAAATAAATACAGACCCCAGACCAGTTCCCTAAATAAATGCAGACCCCAGACCGGGCCCCTAAATAAATACAGACCCCAGACCAGACCCCTAAATAAATACAGACCCCAGACTAGACCCCTAAATAAATACAGACCCCAGACCAGACCCCTAAATAAATACAGACCCAGACTAGACCCCTAAATAAATACAGACCCCAGACTAGACCCCTAAATAAATACAGACCCCTAAATATAAACACAGATTCTATATTGTGGATGAAAAGGGTTTTGCCAATAACCTGAGCAAATAACCGTTGTTTATCTCTACTGGTGGAGTGACATGTATTGCTACTGTGTTCTGCAGACCCCTGACCAGGCTATAAGAAACCCTGGTTGGGAAACACTGCTCTGGACACTAGTCTGGCACTCATGATGCCCACATCAGACATGGCAGAGCAGGTTACTGCCAGGCTGGTGCCACCTGAGGATTCCATGACCTCTGACATCATGTGACCTGCACACGACCAACTGCTCTTTACTTTCAACTGTCGACGGCAGCGATCGCACTGGAGTCTACAGGTAGGAAGATATTGGAGAAAATGGCGTCCAATGGACATGGAGAAGACAGTGAGATGAGAGAAGACGAGAAGAGGAAGAGGGAGGAGGACAGCGTCACCGGATTCAAGAAGATCATGAAGAAGAGGAGAGGAGCCAAGGACAGAGGATTGGAGGATGAGGAGCCAAGACCTGGGAGCAGCCAAGACCCTGGAACATCCAGCCCCTATGCCAGGCTTACCATCAGCCGCTTCACCATCCACCAGGTCCTGGGTAGGGGCAGCTTTGGCAAAGTGAGTATAAAATCTAAATATTACATTTTAAAGGGGCAGTAAACCTAAAGTTTGCATTTTATCTCCATCAATTGTTCTCTGTTATCAGCCATGTCACGCTGGATGGATGATGATTGTAGTGTTAGTCTATGGGATGCTACTTCCGTTTTTTATTTTCGTTTTTTCCTCCCCACCTTCCAAATGTCATAACTTTTTTATTTTTCTGCTGACATAGCCGTATCAGATTATTATTATTTTTATTGCGGGATGAGTTGTAGTTTTTCATGCTGCCATTAATGTTTCATATAATGTACTGGGAAACAATTAAAACTTATTTTGATGGATGGAGTGGAAAACAAAACAGCAATTCGTCCATTATTTTTAGGATTTCACTTTTTTTGAGTCAACTGAACAGTAAAAATAATGTGTTGCCTTTATTCTGCGGTCAGCACAACTACGGTGACAGCAAAATTATAATTTATTTATTTGTAAAAAAATAAGTTGTTGTGTGTCACCATATTCTGAAACCCAGAAGTTTTTTTATTTTTCGGTCGGTGGAGCGGTGTGAGGACTTGTTTTTTGCAGGGCGAGCTGTAGTTTTGATTGGTACCATTTTTATGGATAACAATTCATCCTATTTTTTTTTTCATTTTATAAATTAGGGGTAAAGTGACTTTTTAGATATTTTTTGTATGTTCTGTGCACATTTGATTAAACCATTTTTTAAATGAGTTTTTATAAATTCCACTAGAGGACTTGATGGTAAGATTGCTGGTACAATACACTGTAATATTTATGTATTGTGCTTTTTGCATCCTCCTATTAAGCCCTTCCTCTGGCATGGCTTAATAGGAGGACCAAGATGGCAGCCGTCATTAGGACCTCTAGCTGCCATGACAACTATCCACACACCGCGATCGAGTCACGTAATAGAGCTGGTGGTGCAGTTTTTAGCTGTAATGTACGCTGCGGAAAACTGCATGAAAAAAAAAGTTAAAACTTACATAACCATGGCGACGCACCCCCCTGCCATTCTGCAGCCCGGCCTCCTGGGATGATGTTTTATCCCATGTGACTGCTGCGAACAGGGGCGGATTTAGGGTACCATGGGCCCCGGGTATTTTTTCAGGTCCGGGCCCCCCCCCCTTGAACTCCGAATACGCTGCACCATATATATTTGCAGATTTCTGTTTAGGCGGCCACAGATCTGGCACGGTTTTAATTTAGCTGTAAAAGTAGAATGAGCAATATAGAAGACAGAAAGCAGAATACTATTTTTACATCAATGGAGTGGTGTGTGAAGGATTATTTTTTTGCGGGAGGAGTTATAGTTTTTATTGGCATCATGTAAAGTACCATATAATGGGTGAATTGGAAAAAGCTGAGATTCCTCCATGGTTTTTTGGGTTTAGTTTTTACTGTATATATTTACCATCTCTTAATGTAATGATAGGGGCAGGGAAACGGACAAGTGAGCCCTAATCTACCCGCCACTCTGTCCCTGCCTACTTGCAACGACCCGCCCTAGGCGACGGGGTACAACTGGGCGGCGGTCCCTACGCTCAGTAAGTGCACGAGACAAAACATACAAGGGAATATAAAACAAAGGGAAAGGGGCGGTTGCCCACGGCGACACCGTGAGCAACAGAGTGGTGAACGAGCCATGTCAAACCAGGAGAGCACGAGGTACCAAACGCAGAGCAGAAGAGTAGTCAGAAAGCCAGGGTCAGAATGGAGCAGGATCAAATTGTTAGAAGCTGTAGCTGGGCCAGGAAACCACACGGAAAGAATCACAAGCAAGGAGGAAAAGGAAAGGCAGGTATAAATAGACAGAGGGCGGGAGCTAGCTGAGTCTGGCCAGGCTGCGATAGGCTCTCCCACTCCTAAGCCTGCCAGCCTGAGTGGTGGAAGCTGGAGTCAGTCTCAGAGAGATAGACTCAGGTGAAGACTGATTACCTAAGGAAGTTAACCCCGAAGCTGTGCCTGGCAGATCCTTTACACTTAAGGTAAAAGTAGATTTAACATATACTTTTACCTTAAGAGAAGGTAAATATATACAGACCCAGAACCAAGCTCAGCACATACATACAGCCCCAGAACCAAGCTCAGTACATATATACAACACCAGAACCAAGCTCAGTACATATATACAGCACTAGAACCAAGCTCAGTACATAAATACAGCCCCAGAACAAAGCTCAGTACATAAATACAGCACCAGAACAAGCTCAGTACATATATACAGCACTAGAACCAAGCTCAGTACATATATACATCCCCAGAACCAAGCTCAGTACACATACACAGCAGCAGAACTAAGCTCAGTACGTACATACATCACCAGAACAAAGCTCAGTACATATATATATAACTCCAGAACCAAGCTATATATATATATATATATATATACATATATATACATATATATATATATATATATATATACATACACACACATATATATATATATATAAAAAAATAAATATATATAGCACCAGAGCAAAGCTCAGTACATATATACAGCACCAGAACAAATACAGTTCAGTACAGAGATCATTTGCAAATTCAGTTTAACCCCTGCTGTATAAATTTCTATGACATAAAACGACAACTCCCAATATAGCCTGAACAGTGGTTAGGATATGCCTGGAGTTGCTGTTCAACAAAAAAGAATGCTACCATCCGTCATCTCGCTGCAGATCATACAGTGACTACAGTACTGATCAGTCACAGGGAGAATAAACATTTACATTGAGTGACTCACAGGTGATGTCTCAGATTATTTTTCATTCTTTTTCTCTTTCCTTCTCCATTCGATCCAGACCTCTATGATGACTTCTCTCGGGCACGGCCCATTTATGCAGTTCACAGCTTAGATGTCTTCGGCTCCTCACTTTTCCAACATATCCACACCTGTAAATTAAGATAAAATTCTCATGATGCAACACTCTATGCTTCTAAATATAATAGTATCATACAATGAATATAATAGTACTATACACTGTACTCCTGAATATAATAGTATTATACACTGCGCCCCTGAATATAATAGTACTATACACTGTACTCCTGAATATAATAATACTATACACTGTACTCCTGAATATAATAGTACTATACACTGCGTCCCTGAATATAATAGTACTATTATACGAACCAGTACCCGACCATCTGTAGTGATGGTCGGGTACTGGGTCAGCCACAGGCTGGTAATATCAGCCTGGGAAAGGTCAAAAACAGTGACCCTTCCCCCCCCCCCCGGTAATGCTAGGCTGCTGCTTTTGTATCTGGCGGGGTCCCCCCCAGTTTTTGGCCTTTCCCAGCCTAATAATACCAGCCTGCGGCCGCCCCATTACCTAACCATTACTACAGATGGTCAAGTACTGGATCGTACCCGACTTTTCCCGGCGGTGGGTACCGGGGTAATAATGGGGGTTAGTGATAGCCTCTGCAGCGGCTAACACTGAGCCTCGCCTTAGTAATGGACGCTGTCAATCAGCCAGCGGCCATAACTAAGGTGGTACTAATAAAGTTTAATAAACAAAGACATAGAAAAAATATTTTATTGAGATAAAAACCACCCAGACAACCTTCATTAACCATTTTATTGATAATAAAAATGCCATCATCGAAGTAACCCTCGAATACGACATAGTCCAACGACCGAACCTGTAAAAAAACACAAACACAACAATAACGATTAGTAACACATGTGGTAGGCTTAGGTATAGGGCCCATGTGTGATACTGTTTGTCAAGGCAGGCTTAGATACAGGGTCCAGCAGACAGTAATCTTATACAGTACATGTGGTAGGTTTATATACAGGGCCCATCAGACAGGATCACACATGGGCTATGTATCTAAGCCTACCATGTGCTTATGTAAGATGCTTAGATACAGGGCCCAGCAGACAGGATCACACAATCTGTGATCCTGTCTCATGGGCCCTCTAAGCCTGCAACATCGTAGGCTTAAAGGGATTGTCCAGTCCCTAAACATTGATGGCCTATCCTCCGGATAGGCCATCAATAGCTGATGGGTCGGGGTCCGTCTCCCGGGACCCGCCAATCACCTGTTTTGAAGTGGCCGCAGCGCTGGTACGACAGCTGCTTCCCCTTCATTTCCCTTACTGGCTCACACTGTGAATCGCCAACCCCGATTCACAATGTCAGCAAGTGACCGGAATGAAGGGGAAGCACCAGCTCTCGTACGAGCGCTGTGGCCCCTTCAAAACAGCTGATTGGCGGGGGTCCTGGGAGTCGGACCCCGCCAGTCAGCTTCAAGCAGACAGGGATATTAAACTTACCCTCCTCTTCAGCCGAAGCGGATGTCCTGACTCTATCCAGGATCAGGATGCTGTGTGCGGCGCTTAGCAATGTGACGTCATGCACTGCGCACCGGAAACAGAAAGGTAAGTACTGTAGTCACTATAGTAACGGGCCCGCGGCTCCAGTTACTATAGTAACTTTTTATTGATGTAGTGCGGCCCCTATAGCTACGCCACTGGTTGGGTGAGAGGTCCCGCTTCACTGCGGTTTTCTGAACCGGCTGTAATTTTAACAGCCGGTAAGGGAGAACCGGGGCGAACTGGGCTCCCTTCCAGCTTTGGGCCCCGGGCACTTGTCCAGATTTCCCTCATTATAATCCGCATCTGGCTGCGAATAAACTTCATCCCAGGGGGCCGATCTGGATGAAGAAGCAAAGAATCCTGGGAAAGTATAAGATTTTTTCCCCCCTGATTTTTGCAGGTAAATTGCAGCTTTTCCACCACAAAAATGGAACATCTGCTATTTAGTGCTCGTTTTACCTCCCGACTGAATTTAATGGGGAAAACCCGCAACAAAAAAACAGCGATTGCGGAAATACAATTGACATGCTGCAAATTAAAAAGCCGCCCTGCAGGGCAATTTCTGAGCGTTTTTTTCGCTTATCATTTATACAGAGTGTGGATCAGATTTGTTCATATGTCATCCACTCTGCTGCTACTGTATTATGCTGCGGATTTTTCGCAACTAAATGCATTGTGGAAAATCTGTAGTATTTACGCTGTGTGCGAACTTATCCTTAAAGCGCGTGATTCTGCTCCATACTCCCCCCACCAACGAAGATATTTAGGTCAAATGTCGGTAAGGGGTTAAGACCTCTTCATACAGCACCCAACAGCAGACACTGCATTATGCCGGGAGCTCAGCTTTGTTCTCCTGTAGGGTCCTGGGCACTACCCGGCTGACCGACCTCTAAGTCCACTCCTGCTCCTTCTACTTCTCATAAAGATTCTCCATTTGTGTTCCTCAGGTGGTGCTGGCATCAGTCCCCGGCCGAAACACCTACATGGCCGTAAAAATGATCACTAAACGGGACAATGCGGACGAAATATTGAGAGAGCGGCGGATACTCCTGGCGGCCAGACACTGCCCGTTCCTATGCCACCTCTATGCCGCACATCAGTCTGAGGAGCGGGCATTTTTCATCACGGAGTATCTGTCCGGTGGCAGCCTGGAGGCTTTGATCAGGATGTGCGGCTGCTTGAACATCGGCAACGTAAGGCGAGTAAATAATCAGGAGATTGAGGGGGGTGGAAAGAAGAAAAGGTGAGGGCGGAGGTCAGATGAAGGACAATGCAGAGAATACAGAGAATGCAGAATACAGGCTGCCATAATCAGCGCCTCTTCTCTGATAGAGACCACACACACTCCATCATAACATATTAGGGAATTGATAGAGGAAGATTTCATGACATTGAGACTCCGCTCTGTTCTCCCCATCAGATTCTACACAGCAGAGATGATATGTGGCCTCCAGTTCCTCCATGGACACAACATCGTCCACCGGTAAGCAGAACTTCCCCCTTCTCTCCGTCTCCTTTACACGCTGGAAATAATGCACCCAGCTTTCCTACACTCCTGAATGGCTATTCTGCTTGGAGGTGCAGTGACCCATCCCCCGTCTCCTGGATCTCTGGGCGAATTTGTCATTCTCTCTTCTTATTTCTTTGCAGAGATCTAAAGCCGGAGAATATAATGTTGGATGCAGATGGCCACGTCCGTATCATCGACCTGGGACTGGCCCAAGATGGCGTCACCGCCTCCAATAAGATCAGTGGAGTGACGGGAACGTTGGATTACATGGCCCCCGAGGTGCTTCTTAGAAAAAAATACGGCACCGCAGTTGACTGGTGGAGCCTGGGGATTGTGGTGTCCAGGATGGCAGCAGGACGCTCCCCCTTTTACAGCGGCCCCGTCAGTCGAATGGCTTTCAAAGCCATCACCACCGCGAAGCCTAAATTTCCAACTTGGCTTAATCCTGACGTGAAACATCTGACCAAGAGACTGGTCCGTAAAAATTCTGAGAGGCGCCTCGGTGTGTGCGGGAACATCAGAGCGCATCCATTCTTCTCCACCATCGGCTGGGAGGAACTGCAGGAGAGGAGGGCACAGCCACCATTTACACCATTTGTGCCCGTTCTGGAGAACCAACATCTGAAGTGGCCAGAGAATAACAAAGCCCTTCACCCCTTGGCCGGGTTCAGCTTCATGTCACCAAGCTGGACCTGATAAGATCTCAGGACAAGGGCCCAGAACTTCATGCCTCCTGACCCGTGCCTCATGTCTCTGCTGCTGTATGTCACCTCGGCTGCCCAGACCATCATCTCTCTCCGTACCATCTTCATGCCGCACCTCTGCCATCTTGCTGCTGCACCAGGGCCTTGACTTGCCATCCTCCAATCCCGGGCAGGCATCTGACATCACTCCAGCCTGAAGATCCTCTACACCCCCCAGGAGCGGCCTGTGCTTAGTTTCCATCTGGAGAGATCAGGAATAATAGCCGCATGTTGTAGTCCTGGGGCCGGAGCGGCCATTATACCTGATCTCACCTCAGCACAGGCCAGGTAAGTAATGCACCCACATTACCCACATACCTAACATCACCCACATCACCACACTACATGATAAATATAGGCACCGCAGTACATAATAAGTATAGACATCACACTACATGATAAGTATAGACACCACACTACATGATAAGTATAGGCACCGCACTACATGATAAGTATAGACACCACACTACATGATAAGTATAGACACCCGCATATAGACACATAGTACATTTAGATTAGACTTTAGCCTTTGATCCTGGGATTATTCTGATCGCCATATTTGGGGTCAGGAAGGAATTTTCCCCCCTTAATATGAGGACAATTGGCTCATTCCTCAAAGGGGGTTTTCGCCTTCCTCTGGATCAACACGGCCTTAAATAGGTTTAGGATTATAGAGTAATAAGTAGTAACACACATAAGTAACATAATATAAATATAGAAAAATAATTTTAAAAATTAATTCTTAATTTAATACAATTTATAGTTTACACATATATAAATACAGTAGTTAATTAAAAATAATAATAAAAAAAAATAAACTAATAACTTTTCCCTAGTCTTTCTCCATATTACACGTTATACTTCAGCCTTTGATCCTGGGATTTATGCCGACCGCCATATTTGGGGTCAGGAAGGAATTTTCCCCCCTAATATGAGGACAATTGGCTCATTCCTCACAGGGGGTTTTCGCCTTCCTCTGGATCAACACGGCCTTTAGATAGGTTTAGGATTATAGAGTAATAAGTAGTAACACACATAAGTAACATAATATAAATATAGAAAAATAATTTTAAAAAATAATTCTTAATTTAATACAATTTATAGTTTACACATATATAAATACAGTAGTTAATTAAAAATAATAATAATAAAAAATAAACTAATAACTTTTCCCTAGTCTTTCTCCATATTACACGTTACACTTCAGCCTTTGATTCTGGGATTTATGCCGACCGCCATATTTGGGGTCAGGAAGGAATTTTCCCCCCTAATATGAGGACAATTGGCTCATTCCTCACAGGGGGTTTTCGCCTTCCTCTGGATCAACACGGCCTTTAGCTAGGTTTAGTATAATAGATAAATAGATGACACATACATATACACAGTATATAATAATAGTAGTCTTAATACTTATATAATAATTTCCTAATAATAAAATATAACCTTCCCTTATCTATAAATAAAATTCTCCTTTTACCCCCCTACATCTTTGTGCTTGTTGTTAATCCCATTGGACGTCTATGTTGTAAATGTTGTATAGGTCTCAATGTCTTATTCTCCAGGTTTTACCCATTTAAAGTGTAGCTAAACGTTTGACAAACTTCTGACATGTCCGAAAAAACACGAAGCGGCGGAGCGATCACACGAACACTTCAGCTGCTTCGTTCTAGCGATTGGTGGGGGTCTCAGTGCTCGGACCCCCACAATCCAACCTTCTGACATGTCACTATGACATGTCAGAAGTTTGTCAAACGTTTATCTACACTTTAAAGGTATATGTCAGATTTAAAGCCTAAATGTGGTGTGAACAGAGTCTTACAGGGGTTGTCAGGTTTTTACAATACCGTTTTGCTAGAGGGGTCCCATAATCTGTGGGGGAACTTAATACAAGAGTTTAATTTCCCTACAGCGTCTCTAAAGGGGAATTAAAGTATTACACAGTTCTAAAATCACCAGGCTGTGCATGTAGTACATGGATGTGTTGGTCCTCCTGAGCAGGAGATGATGTTTGTAGCCCCTCTCCATTCTGGCTAATTAATCAGGTTCCTGAACGGGGGAACCCACACTATTACCCCAAAATTACCTAATAGGGCATTTGAAAATGAGTTTTCCAAACCAGAAAACAGCTTTAATGGTTACATAATGATAAGTGAGAGTTTGTTACAATGTATCAGTGCAGGAGAGAGCTGAAGTACAGGCTATTTAGATTGTGGAGGATTATCTAAACTGGATACATTGAATGGGGCACAGTGGGAGATGGAGGATCGGCTACAATGCTGCCCCCTACAGTCAGGGCCGTCACCTCATGGATGCTCCTGTTACCAGATCCTTCACACCAGAGATCAACATTCATGAAGAAGAAAAATCCCCTGCAGAGACGTCCACACCGAGAGATCCAATAGGACTGGTCTATACAAGGAGACTTCATATCCGGGAGCATATTTACAGCCATGCCCCCATATAATAAATACTTCATTCCTGTATACATGAGAAGTTCTACAACTTTATAATATAATTTATGTTTCAATTACTCACCATTTTCAAGATCTGTTTGCTGTCAGTGAATGAGGACACTCTTGCTCACATTCAGATGCAGTAAACCTGTACATCGCTCGTCCTGCTCTCAGCTAAGAAACATAAAGTAGATAAGGAAATTGTAGATCTTTTCATTTATACAGCAATTAAGCTTTAGTTACATAAAATCGGAAAACACACAGGTAGAGGACTCATTATCGGTAGTACTACAGTGATCTGGTGCCCGCAGGTAATGGTAAATACGGCCCTGGTGGGTACCTCACCTTTATGTGTCTATATGTGACAGGGCATAAAATGTCATATAGGAAAAAACTGAAGAAAGAACTTACCACACGGGGATCATATATGTTATGTCGCTGAAAGAAACCTGCAGCACCGGCACCAATGGAACAGGAGGATGAGGAGGACGCCACTCAATGTGCCGTCCATCAACGCCATCGTCCCACGCGTTTCATTCCACCTGTGACTCTGCCGACTAATGTGAATACTGACTAAAAACAAACACTGACCAGCCTCATCACTAGTCCCTATTGTCATACAGCCGCCTCCGATAGAGAATTTACCCTAATCCAGTGGTGGTGAACTAACCCTAATCCACTTACAAGTGTTTTCCAGTAGTCAGTGGTACATATAGTATCCAAAGTCTGACGGCCAGTGGTACATAAAGTATCCACAGTCTGGTGGTCAGAGGTACATATAATATCCAGAGTCTGGTGGTCAGTGGTATATATAGTATCCAGTCTGGTGGCCAGTGGTATATATAGTATCCGGAGTCTGGTGGTCAGTGGTACATAAAGTATGCAGAGTCTGGTGTCAGTGGTATATATAGTGCCCAGAGTCTGGAGTATCCAGAGTCTGGTGGCCAGTGGTATATATAGTATCCAGAGTCTGATGGCCAGTAGTTGTCACGAAGGGTCTGTGGACCCACTGGGCCGTACCGCCTTGGCGGTAAGGCAGCTGGCCAACAGGGAGCAGGTGAATGTCTATAGTTCTATAGGTACCTGTTGCAGCTCAGACAGCAGCAGGGCAGGCTCGGCTGGGACTTAGGTAGCAGACGGACGTCAGGCGAGGTGAAGCAGGTCAGACGTGGATGCAGCACGGAACGACTTTGGCACAGCTCAGTGCTAGACCAGGAAGGTATGGATTGCTAGGAACAGGAACTGGAAACAGGTATAGGGACAGGGACTGGAACAGGAAGCACACTAGGAGGCCATCACATAGACAAACTAGGGAACACAACAACGCTCAGGCATAGAACTAGGGGGCTGGACCCCTGTGATAGACCAGTGTACTAACAGGTCAAAGTTCATTCATGAGGTCCGGTGCGCACCCTCTGGGATCCGGCTGAGGTGAGAGGACGCGAGCGCTGGAGTCTCCTGAAGAGGAGACTGTGGCCAGAGCTTGCCGACTCGTGGCTGCGGCTGTCAGGGGGAGGTTGCAGCTGACAGCCCACAGCCACGGACATTACAGTTTCCCCCCTCTTACGCCCCCCTCTTCCTGGGACCAGAGCGAGAGAGAAACTTCTTCAGAAGAGTAGGGGCATTGAGGTTCTCCTCTGGCTCCCAGGACCTCTCTTCAGGACCAAACCCCCTCCATTCCACCAAATAAAAAGTCTTTCCTCTCACTCTCTTGGTGTCCAAGATCTCTTTGACCTCAAAGATGTCCGAGGAGCCGCTGGAGGCAACCGCAGGGCTGGGAGTCTTGGAATAGCGGTTCAGGATCACTGGTTTCAGGAGGGTGAAATGGAAGGAGTTGGGTAATCCTGAGGGTAGGAGGCAATCAAAGCTTGTAGGCGACAGGGTTGATCTGCTGCAGGACCTTGAATGGTCCGAGGAACCTGGGGGCAAATTTACATGACAGCACCTTCGGTCGAATATTCCTGGTCAACACCCAGACCTTAGTGCCAGGAAGAAACAGAGGAGGCTATCTTCTGCTTGTGTCAGCCTTCCGTTTTATGCAGTCCACTACCATTAGGATGGAGGATCGAGTCTGCTGCCAGATCTGCAAAAAGTCTCTAAACATGGAGTCAGCTGCAGGTACCTCGGAAGTATCAGGCACCAGAAGAGGAATTTGTGGGTGAAGGCAGTAGACAATGCAGAACAGTGTATTCCTAGTAGACTCGCTGGTGTGATTATTGTAGGAGAACTCTTCCCATGGGAGCAGCTGCACCCAGTCATCATGCTGCTTCGAGATGAAGTGGCTTAGGTAGTTCTGCAAAATCTGGTTGATCCTCTCGACCTGACCAATAAATACAGATCCCAAACTAGACCCCTAAATGAATATAGACCCCAGACCAGACCCCTAAATAAATACAGACCCCAGACCAGACCCCTCTAAATAAATGCAGACCACAGTCCAGACCCCTAAATATACAGACCCCAGACCAGACCCCTAAATAAATACAGACCCCAGACCAGACCCCTAAATAAATGCAGACCCCAGACCAGACCCCTAAATAAATACAGACCCCCAGACCAGACCCCTAAATAAATGCAGACCCCAGACCGGACCCCTGAATAAATACAGACCCCAGACCAGACCCCTAAATAAATACAGACCCAAGAATAGACCCCTAAATAAATACAGACCCCAGACCAGACCCCTAAATAAATGCAGACCCCAGACCAGACCCCTAAATAAATACAGACCCCCAGACCAGACCCCTAAATAAATGCAGACCCCAGACCGGACCCCTGAATAAATACAGACCCCAGACCAGACCCCTAAATAAATACAGACCCAAGAATAGACCCCTAAATAAATACAGACCCCAGACTAGACCCCTAAATAAAAACAGACCCCAGACTAGACCCCTAAATAAATGCAGACCCCAGACCGGGCCCCTAAATAAATACAGACCCCAGACCAGACCCCTAAATAAATACAGACCCCAGACTAGACCCCTAAATAAATACAGATCCCAGACCAGACCCCTAAATAAATACAGACCCAGACTAGACCCCTAAATAAATACAGACCCCAGACTAGACCCCTAAATAAATACAGACCCCTAAATATAAACACAGATTCTATATTGTGGATGAAAAGGGTTTTGCCAATAACCTGAGCAAATAACCGTTGTTTATCTCTACTGGTGGAGTGACATGTATTGCTACTGTGTTCTGCAGACCCCTGACCAGGCTATAAGAAACCCTGGTTGGGAAACACTGCTCTGGACACTAGTCTGGCACTCATGATGCCCACATCAGACATGGCAGAGCAGGTTACTGCCAGGCTGGTGCCACCTGAGGATTCCATGACCTCTGACATCATGTGACCTGCACACGACCAACTGCTCTTTACTTTCAACTGTCGACGGCAGCGATCGCACTGGAGTCTACAGGTAGGAAGATATTGGAGAAAATGGCGTCCAATGGACATGGAGAAGACAGTGAGATGAGAGAAGACGAGAAGAGGAAGAGGGAGGAGGACAGCGTCACCGGATTCAAGAAGATCACGAAGAAGAGGAGAGAAGCCAAGGACAGAGGATTGGAGGATGAGGAGCCAAGACCTGGGAGCAGCCAAGACCCTGGAACATCCAGCCCCTATGCCAGGCTTACCATCAGCCGCTTCACCATCCACCAGGTCCTGGGTAGGGGCAGCTTTGGCAAAGTGAGTATAAAATCTAAATATTACATTTTAAAGGGGCAGTAAACCTAAAGTTTGCATTTTATCTCCATCAATTGTTCTCTGTTATCAGCCATGTCACGCTGGACGGATGATGATTGTAGTGTTAGTCTATGGGATGCTACTTCCGTTTTTTATTTTCGTTTTTTCCTCCCCACCTTCCAAATGTCATAACTTTTTTATTTTTCTGCTGACATAGCCGTATCAGATTATTATTATTTTTATTGCGGGAGGAGTTGTAGTTTTTCATGCTGCCATTAATGTTTCATATAATGTACTGGGAAACGATTAAAACTTATTTTGATGGATGGAGTGGAAAACAAAACAGCAATTCGTCCATTGTTTTTAGGATTTCACTTTTTTTGAGTCAACTGAACAATAAAAATAATGTGTTGCCTTTATTCTGCGGTCAGCACAACTACGGTGACAGCAAAATTATAATTTATTTATTTGTAAAAAAATAAGTTGTTGTGTGTCACCATATTCTGAAACCCAGAAGTTTTTTTATTTTTCGGTCGGTGGAGCGGTGTGAGGACTTGTTTTTTGCAGGGCGAGCTGTAGTTTTGATTGGTACCATTTTTATGGATAACAATTCATCTTATTTTTTTTTTCATTTTATAAATTAGGGGTAAAGTGACTTTTTAGATATTTTTTGTATGTTCTGTGCACATTTGATTAAACCATTTTTTAAATGAGTTTTTATAAATTCCACTAGAGGACTTGATGGTAAGATTGCTGGTACAATACACTGTAATATTTATGTATTGTGCTTTTTGCATCCTCCTATTAAGCCCTTTCTCTGGCATGGCTTAATAGGAGGACCAAGATGGCAGCCGTCATTAGGACCTCTAGCTGCCATGACAACTATCCACACACCGCGATCGAGTCACGTAATAGAGCTGGTGGTGCAGTTTTTAGCTGTAATGTACGCTGCGGAAAACTGCATGAAAAAAAAAGTTAAAACTTACATAACCATGGCGACGCACCCCCCTGCCATTCTGCAGCCCGGCCTCCTGGGATGATGTTTTATCCCATGTGACTGCTGCGAACAGGGGCGGATTTAGGGTACCATGGGCCCCGGGTATTTTTTCAGGTCCGGGCCCCCCCCCCCTTGAACTCCGAATACGCTGCACCGTATATATTTGCAGATTTCTGTTTAGGCGGCCACAGATCTGGCACGGTTTTAATTTAGCTGTAAAAGTAGAATGAGCAATATAGAAGACAGAAAGCAGAATACTATTTTTACATCAATGGAGTGGTGTGTGAAGGATTATTTTTTTGCGGGAGGAGTTATAGTTTTTATTGGCATCATGTAAAGTACCATATAATGGGTGAATTGGAAAAAGCTGAGATTCCTCCATGGTTTTTTGGGTTTAGTTTTTACTGTATATATTTACCATCTCTTAATGTAATGATAGGGGCAGGGAAACGGACAAGTGAGCCCTAATCTACCCGCCACTCTGTCCCTGCCTACTTGCAACGACCCGCCCTAGGCGACGGGGTACAACTGGGCGGCGGTCCCTACGCTCAGTAAGTGCACGAGACAAAACATACAAGGGAATATAAAACAAAGGGAAAGGGGCGGTTGCCCACGGCGACACCGTGAGCAACAGAGTGGTGAACGAGCCATGTCAAACCAGGAGAGCACGAGGTACCAAACACAGAGCAGAAGAGTAGTCAGAAAGCCAGGGTCAGAATGGAGCAGGATCAAATTGTTAGGAGCTGTAGCTGGGCCAGGAAACCACACGGAAAGAATCACAAGCAAGGAGGAAAAGGAAAGGCAGGTATAAATAGACAGAGGGCGGGAGCTAGCTGAGTCTGGCCAGGCTGCGATAGGCTCTCCCACTCCTAAGCCTGCCAGCCTGAGTGGTGGAAGCTGGAGTCAGTCTCAGAGAGATAGACTCAGGTGAAGACTGATTACCTAAGGAAGTTAACCCCGAAGCTGTGCCTGGCAGATCCTTTACACTTAAGGTAAAAGTAGATTTAACATATACTTTTACCTTAAGAGAAGGTAAATATATACAGACCCAGAACCAAGCTCAGCACATACATACAGCCCCAGAACCAAGCTCAGTACATATATACAACACCAGAACCAAGCTCAGTACATATATACAGCACTAGAACCAAGCTCAGTACATAAATACAGCCTCAGAACAAAGCTCAGTACATAAATACAGCACCAGAACAAGCTCAGTACATATATACAGCACTAGAACCAAGCTCAGTACATATATACATCCCCAGAACCAAGCTCAGTACATATACACAGCAGCAGAACTAAGCTCAGTACGTACATACATCACCAGAACAAAGCTCAGTACATATATATATAACTCCAGAACCAAGCTATATATATATATATATATATATATATATATATATATACATATATATACATATATATATATATATACATACACACACATATATATATATATATATATATATATAAATAAATATATATAGCACCAGAGCAAAGCTCAGTACATATATACAGCACCAGAACAAATACAGTTCAGTACAGAGATCATTTGCAAATTCAGTTTAACCCCTGCTGTATACATTTCTATGACATAAAACGACAACTCCCAATATAGCCTGAACAGTGGTTAGGATATGCCTGGAGTTGCTGTTTAACAAAAAAGAATGCTACCATCCGTCATCTCGCTGCAGATCATACAGTGACTACAGTACTGATCAGTCACAGGGAGAATAAACATTTACATTGAGTGACTCACAGGTGATGTCTCAGATTATTTTTCGTTCTTTTTCTCTTTCCTTCTCCATTCGATCCAGACCTCTATGATGACTTCTCTCGGGCACGGCCCATTTATGCAGTTCACAGCTTAGATGTCTTCGGCTCCTCACTTTTCCAACATATCCACACCTGTAAATGAAGATAAAATTCTCATGATGCAACACTCTATGCTTCTAAATATAATAGTATCATACAATGAATATAATAGTACTATACACTGTACTCCTGAATATAATAGTATTATACACTGCGCCCCTGAATATAATAGTACTATACACTGTACTCCTGAATATAATAATACTATACACTGTACTCCTGAATATAATAGTACTATACACTGCGTCCCTGAATATAATAGTACTATTATACGAACCAGTACCCGACCATCTGTAGTGATGGTCGGGTACTGGGTCAGCCACAGGCTGGTAATATCAGCCTGGGAAAGGTCAAAAACAGTGACCCTTCCCCCCCGGTAATGCTAGGCTGCTGCTTTTGTATCTGGCGGGGTCCCCCCCAGTTTTTGGCCTTTCCCAGCCTAATAATACCAGCCTGCGGCCGCCCCATTACCTAACCATTACTACAGATGGTCAGGTACTGGATCGTACCCGACTTTTCCCGGCGGTGGGTACCGGGGTAATAATGGGGGTTAGTGATAGCCTCTGCAGCGGCTAACACTGAGCCTCGCCTTAGTAATGGACGCTGTCAATCAGCCGGCGGCCATAACTAAGGTGGTACTAATAAAGTTTAATAAACAAAGACATAGAAAAAATATTTTATTGAGATAAAAACCACCCAGACAACCTTCATTAACCATTTTATTGATAATAAAAATGCCATCATCGAAGTAACCCTCGAATACGACATAGTCCAACGACCGAACCTGTAAAAAAACACAAACACAACAATAACGATTAGTAAGGGCGGGTTCACACATAGCGGAATTTCACTTAAATTCCGCTGCGGACACTCCGCAGCGTTAATCCGCAGCGGAGCCGTTTCTCCATTGACTTTCACTTTAATTTAGCAGTGTTCGTTTACACGATGCGTACAATTCCGCTGCGGAGCATAGGCTGCGGAGCGGAATTTGGTGTCCGCAGCATGCTCTGTCTGTTGCGGAGCAGTGGCGGACTGGTTGCGGACTCATGGCGGAATTTCTCCATTGACTTCAATGGAGAGTCAAAATTCCGCAATGAAGTCCGCAGATCTTATGTGTGCTGCGGAGCGTATTGTTTTTACTACCATGACATTTCTTCATTCTGGCTGGACCTATGTATTTCTAGGTCTACAGCCAGACTGAGGAAGTCAATGGGGCTCCCGTAATGACGGGAGCGTTGCTAGGAGACGTCTGTAAATAGTCACTGTCCAGGGTGCTGAAAGAGTTACGCGATCGGCAGTAACTGTTTCTGCACCCGGGACAGTGACTACCGATCTCAATATACATGTATCTGTAAAAAAACATATAAGTTCATACTTACCGAGAACTCCCTGCGTCTGTCTCCAGTCCGGCCTCCCAGGATGACGTTTCAGTGTAAGTGACGGCTGCAGCCAATCACAGGCCAAGCACAGGCTGCAGCGGTCACATGGACTGGAGCGTCATCCAGGGAGGTCGGGCCGGATGCCGAAAGAGGGACGCGTCACCAAGACAACGGGCGGTAAGTATGAATTTCTTTGACTTTCACTAGGGAAAGTGCTGTCCCTTCTCTCTATCCTGCACTGAATAGGGAGAAGAGAAGCACTTTTCCTGCAGTCCGCAGCGGCCAGTCCGCATCAATTTTCTGCACATTTTGTGCAGATCCGCTGCAGAATCTGCAACGCAGATTCTGTGCGGCATTGATGCGGACAGTTGCGGAGGAATTCCGCCATGTGTGGTCATGCCCTAACACATGTGGTAGGCTTAGGTATAGGGCCCATGTGTGATACTGTTTGTCAAGGCAGGCTTAGATACAGGGTCCAGCAGACAGTAATCTTATACAGTACATGTGGTAGGTTTATATACAGGGCCCATCAGACAGGATCACACATGGGCTATGTATCTAAGCCTACCATGTGCTTATGTAAGATGCTTAGATACAGGGCCCAGCAGACAGGATCACACAATCTGTGATCCTGTCTCATGGGCCCTCTAAGCCTGCAACATCGTAGGCTTAAAGGGATTGTCCAGTCCCTAAACATTGATGGCCTATCCTCCGGATAGGCCATCAATAGCTGATGGGTCGGGGTCCGTCTCCCGGGACCCGCCAATCACCTGTTTTGAAGTGGCCGCAGCGCTGGTACGACAGCTGCTTCCCCTTCATTTCCCTTACTGGCTCACACTGTGAATCGCCAACCCCGATTCACAATGTCAGCAAGTGACCGGAATGAAGGGGAAGCACCAGCTCTCGTACGAGCGCTGTGGCCCCTTCAAAACAGCTGATTGGCGGGGGTCCTGGGAGTCGGACCCCGCCAGTCAGCTTCAAGCAGACAGGGATATTAAACTTACCCTCCTCTTCAGCCGAAGCGGATGTCCTGACTCTATCCAGGATCAGGATGCTGTGTGCGGCGCTTAGCAATGTGACGTCATGCACTGCGCACCGGAAACAGAAAGGTAAGTACTGTAGTCACTATAGTAACGGGCCCGCGGCTCCAGTTACTATAGTAACTTTTTATTGATGTAGTGCGGCCCCTATAGCTACGCCACTGGTTGGGTGAGAGGTCCCGCTTCACTCCGGTTTTCTGAACCGGCTGTAATTTTAACAGCCGGTAAGGGAGAACCGGGGCGAACTGGGCTCCCTTCCAGCTTCGGGCCCCGGGCACTTGTCCAGATTTTGGAAAAAAGAAAAAAAGAAAAATGATCCAGGAATATAAATAGGCACTCTTGGGTTAAGTAAAATTAAATATAGTATTTTATTTTATAATCCAGATAATACCGGCAAAATAAATTTTTACAACAACAAAAGTATAAATTTTTATAAAAAGAACCTCCTGGCCAGGAAAAGAGACATACAATGGCACCCTTAATACATTGGAGATATTACCAAATGATTATACAACGTACTATATATGTACAGAACGGTTTTGAAAAGATAGAAAATTCCAAACGAAAAACCGCTGGGTAGTGTTCACACTTGCGGTTTTCAACCATATCTGTTATTTAAATCGCAAAATAGCCAGAGTTCCTATCAGGAGTAACTGGTAATGATGTTTTTTGAAAATAATCTTTTTATACGCATATAACTCCAAAGATAGGAAGGTAGCCCCATGTATTAAGGGGATGTGGTTTACAGCGTGCTTTTTCCTCTCTTAAGTGGATCCTTAGTTCTAAGGAAGTCTTTTCACAGACCCTTGGGGTCAAATGTGTAGCCCTCGTGATCTTGAGCTTTAATACAAGGCACTCTTATAATTTGTATAGGGTTTTTACCTTAAAAATCCAGCGAGTGCCGAGAAGCCAGTTGTAGATGTAGTCAGCCCAAAGATGGAAAATAGTAGATCTCCACAGAAGCAGGGTTCGTCTGTATGGCCACACATTTAATTCAAAGCCTCCAAATCTCTACCATCACATCAAATGACGATCTCCTCCCTTGATCCATGCGGGTATTTCGCCACTGCCCTCAGAGAGACACGGACCTCAGAGGACAGGATCACATGCCGGCATCAAGGTGGATTAGGCACACTTCGAGAGACACAGACCCGACAGGGCAGGATCGCACGCTAGCAACCAGGTGAGTTGAAATTCCAGAGTAGGTTTCCTTCCACGTGGTATCTCCAACATTGGACAGGGATTCTCAGGGCAAGGCTTGGACGTCACTACCGGCCCTGTTAATTAGAACAGCTGACGCGTTTCATCCCTGAACGGGATTTCTTCAGAGCAGTTTGACAGGTGCTGCCAAACACAGTGTATTTATAGTGTCCCAAATTCATTCATTGGTTCTGTGGTCATAGACATAATGTTTCATGGGGATAATTAGAAGAGACGTTATGGATAGTGCATATCGATCTTTCGTAAGACAAAACAATCAATTTTGATAGCAAGTATAAATATTTTTACAATCAAACAGGCAATTCATATATCCACTAAGTCGTGTTGAAAGGATATATTCGGTATTTTTATGGAGAAGGCAATCAGTGGTGCATCTCTATATGGTCATGACAGGAATAATAATTAAATCTGAGTCTTCCACAATAGTATAACAACTACTTGGGTCTAATAATCAGAATTAATTTATCCATGAATATAGTCCGCTACTAATATCTAGATTCTATAGTTGAATTATGGAAAAATAAATAAAAAATGTTTCCCCAACATAGAGTCCTTTGCTACACCGTTTACACTATTGAGCTATATCATACGCTATTTTAAATTAGCAAAATTAATTAGTACTTTGAAGCTAAATATATAATCTGTTTAATTTTATAGCTATCTATACATACATACATATGGAGTTCATAAGATACTTCAGGGGAAGCAGGGAGAGAGGACCACAACCTTTTAAGGTATTAGGACCTGGGTCCCCACTATCCCCAAAAGAAATAAACTATCAAAAATCAATAGAATAATTTTATCACTAAGTCTCATAATCATATGTATGTATATAACTGTTGCACATAGGGGGGCCGCCATAAAACTCCAAATGGGGGCAGGGAGGGGGATCAAATGTCCAAAAGGGGCAATGGGTCCCTAATTTCCACCACCCACAAAGAGCTAAGGGCAACTCGTACTCCTGCGAAAGAAAATTGCAAGAGATGGATAATATGTTCATTTATTTTATTTATTTATCCAATTGATTCAATATTTCATACCCGGAAGAACATTACTCATGCTCATTCTGCAAGAAGTAAATTACTGATATATAGCAAATGGGATATCCAGATCAGAGGCATATTATTAGAGTTAATATCAAATTCCAAGGAAAGAATATATCCAATCCATACATTAGCCATTTTTGATCCAAGGATTTATTTGTCCAGTGCTGGGTAACTCAGAAAGTACAGGAAATTGAGAAGGGAATGTAACACTGGACGACAAAAAGGTCTAATGTACGTTTTATCAAGGAGGAAAAGGAACAAGCAGAGACCAATACCAACGCAGAAGATGTGGTCATCCTAATGGGAATCCATTGGCTCCCATCTGTTTAAATCTCAGAGGAACATGTTACATTTTATTTCATTATTTAGTCCCCTAGGGTTCAAGGTTCCTAATGTGTAAATCCACATGGTTTCTTTTTGAAGGAGTGTTCGGTTAAGATCACCCCCCCTTCTATCTTGAAATAGCTGATAAATCCCCATAAATTTTAAGCCAGTTGGTGATTGGGCATGATATGTTTTAAAATGTGCAGCTAAAGGATTTGTTATTTCACCTTTGGTAATGTCCCGAATGTGTTCGCTGATGCGAATATGTAATTCTCGCTTCGTTTTGCCAATATATTGTTTCCCGCATGGGCAGACAATGGAATAGACGACCATGGTCGAACGGCAATTAATAAAGTTATAAACTTTAAATTCCCTTTTGTGTTCACTGTCAAGAAAAGTGTCAGATTTTAATACATACTTACAACATCTACAAGAGCCACACATGAACTTGTCCAGATTTCCCTCATTATAATCCGCATCTGGCTGCGAATAAACTTCATCCCAGGGGGCCGATCTGGATGAAGAAGCAAAGAATCCTGGGAAAGTATAAGATTTTTTCCCCCCTGATTTTTGCAGGTAAATTGCAGCTTTTCCACCACAAAAATGGAACATCTGCTATTTAGTGCTCGTTTTACCTCCCGACTGAATTTAATGGGGAAAACCCGCAACAAAAAAACAGCGATTGCGGAAATACAATTGACATGCTGCAAATTAAAAAGCCGCCCTGCAGGGCAATTTCTGAGCGTTTTTTTCGCTTATCATTTATACAGAGTGTGGATCAGATTTGTTCATATGTCATCCACTCTGCTGCTACTGTATTATGCTGCGGATTTTTCGCAACTAAATGCATTGTGGAAAATCTGTAGTATTTACGCTGTGTGCGAACTTATCCTTAAAGCGCGTGATTCTGCTCCATACTCCCCCCACCAACGAAGATATTTAGGTCAAATGTCGGTAAGGGGTTAAGACCTCTTCATACAGCACCCAACAGCAGACACTGCATTATGCCGGGAGCTCAGCTTTGTTCTCCTGTAGGGTCCTGGGCACTACCCGGCTGACCGACCTCTAAGTCCACTCCTGCTCCTTCTACTTCTCATAAAGATTCTCCATTTGTGTTCCTCAGGTGGTGCTGGCATCAGTCCCCGGCCGAAACACCTACATGGCCGTAAAAATGATCACTAAACGGGACAATGCGGACGAAATATTGAGAGAGCGGCGGATACTCCTGGCGGCCAGACACTGCCCGTTCCTATGCCACCTCTATGCCGCACATCAGTCTGAGGAGCGGGCATTTTTCATCACGGAGTATCTGTCCGGTGGCAGCCTGGAGGCTTTGATCAGGATGTGCGGCTGCTTGAACATCGGCAACGTAAGGCGAGTAAATAATCAGGAGATTGAGGGGGGTGGAAAGAAGAAAAGGTGAGGGCGGAGGTCAGATGAAGGACAATGCAGAGAATACAGAGAATGCAGAATACAGGCTGCCATAATCAGCGCCTCTTCTCTGCTAGAGACCACACACACTCCATCATAACATATTAGGGAATTGATAGAGGAAGATTTCATGACATTGAGACTCCGCTCTGTTCTCCCCATCAGATTCTACACAGCAGAGATGATATGTGGCCTCCAGTTCCTCCATGGACACAACATCGTCCACCGGTAAGCAGAACTTCCCCCTTCTCTCCGTCTCCTTTACACGCTGGAAATAATGCACCCAGCTTTCCTACACTCCTGAATGGCTATTCTGCTTGGAGGTGCAGTGACCCATCCCCCGTCTCCTGGATCACTGGGCGAATTTGTCATTCTCTCTTCTTATTTCTTTGCAGAGATCTAAAGCCGGAGAATATAATGTTGGATGCAGATGGCCACGTCCGTATCATCGACCTGGGACTGGCCCAAGATGGCGTCACCGCCTCCAATAAGATCAGTGGAGTGACGGGAACGTTGGATTACATGGCCCCCGAGGTGCTTCTTAGAAAAAAATACGGCACCGCAGTTGACTGGTGGAGCCTGGGGATTGTGGTGTCCAGGATGGCAGCAGGACGCTCCCCCTTTTACAGCGGCCCCGTCAGTCGAATGGCTTTCAAAGCCATCACCACCGCGAAGCCTAAATTTCCAACTTGGCTTAATCCTGACGTGAAACATCTGACCAAGAGACTGGTCCGTAAAAATTCTGAGAGGCGCCTCGGTGTGTGCGGGAACATCAGAGCGCATCCATTCTTCTCCACCATCGGCTGGGAGGAACTGCAGGAGAGGAGGGCACAGCCACCATTTACACCATTTGTGCCCGTTCTGGAGAACCAACATCTGAAGTGGCCAGAGAATAACAAAGCCCTTCACCCCTTGGCCGGGTTCAGCTTCATGTCACCAAGCTGGACCTGATAAGATCTCAGGACAAGGGCCCAGAACTTCATGCCTCCTGACCCGTGCCTCATGTCTCTGCTGCTGTATGTCACCTCGGCTGCCCAGACCATCATCTCTCTCCGTACCATCTTCATGCTGCACCTCTGCCATCTTGCTGCTGCACCAGGGCCTTGACTTGCCATCCTCCAATCCCGGGCAGGCATCTGACATCACTCCAGCCTGAAGATCCTCTACACCCCCCAGGAGCGGCCTGTGCTTAGTTTCCATCTGGAGAGATCAGGAATAATAGCCGCATGTTGTAGTCCTGGGGCCGGAGCGGCCATTATACCTGATCTCACCTCAGCACAGGCCAGGTAAGTAATGCACCCACATTACCCACATACCTAACATCACCCACATCACCACACTACATGATAAGTATAGGCACCGCAGTACATAATAAGTATAGACATCACACTACATGATAAGTATAGACACCACACTACATGATAAGTATAGGCACCGCACTACATGATAAGTATAGACACCACACTACATGATAAGTATAGACACCCGCATATAGACACATAGTACATTTAGATTAGACTTTAGCCTTTGATCCTGGGATTATTCTGATCGCCATATTTGGGGTCAGGAAGGAATTTTCCCCCCTTAATATGAGGACAATTGGCTCATTCCTCAAAGGGGGTTTTCGCCTTCCTCTGGATCAACACGGCCTTAAATAGGTTTAGGATTATAGAGTAATAAGTAGTAACACACATAAGTAACATAATATAAATATAGAAAAATAATTTTAAAAAATAATTCTTAATTTAATACAATTTATAGTTTACACATATATAAATACAGTAGTTAATTAAAAATAATAATAAAAAAAAATAAACTAATAACTTTTCCCTAGTCTTTCTCCATATTACACGTTACACTTCAGCCTTCGATCCTGGGATTTATGCCGACCGCCATATTTGGGGTCAGGAAGGAATTTTCCCCCCTAATATGAGGACAATTGGCTCATTCCTCACAGGGGGTTTTCGCCTTCCTCTGGATCAACACGGCCTTTAGATAGGTTTAGGATTATAGAGTAATAAGTAGTAACACACATAAGTAACATAATATAAATATAGAAAAATAATTTTAAAAAATAATTCTTAATTTAATACAATTTATAGTTTACACATATATAAATACAGTAGTTAATTAAAAATAATAATAAAAAAAAATAAACTAATAACTTTTCCCTAGTCTTTCTCCATATTACACGTTACACTTCAGCCTTTGATTCTGGGATTTATGCCGACCGCCATATTTGGGGTCAGGAAGGAATTTTCCCCCCTAATATGAGGACAATTGGCTCATTCCTCACAGGGGGTTTTCGCCTTCCTCTGGATCAACACGGCCTTTAGCTAGGTTTAGTATAATAGATAAATAGATGACACATACATATACACAGTATATAATAATAGTAGTCTTAATACTTATATAATAATTTCCTAATAATAAAATATAACCTTCCCTTATCTATAAATAAAATTCTCCTTTTACCCCCCTACATCTTTGTGCTTGTTGTTAATCCCATTGGACGTCTATGTTGTAAATGTTGTATAGGTCTCAATGTCTTATTCTCCAGGTTTTACCCATTTAAAGTGTAGCTAAACGTTTGACAAACTTCTGACATGTCCGAAAAAACACGAAGCGGCGGAGCGATCACACGAACACTTCAGCTGCTTCGTTCTAGCGATTGGTGGGGGTCTCAGTGCTCGGACCCCCACAATCCAACCTTCTGACATGTCACTATGACATGTCAGAAGTTTGTCAAACGTTTATCTACACTTTAAAGGTATATGTCAGATTTAAAGCCTAAATGTGGTGTGAGCAGAGTCTTACAGGGGTTGTCAGGTTTTTACAATACCGTTTTGCTAGAGGGGTCCCATAATCTGTGGGGGAACTTAATACAAGAGTTTAATTTCCCTACAGCGTCTCTAAAGGGGAATTAAAGTATTACACAGTTCTAAAATCACCAGGCTGTGCATGTAGTACATGGATGTGTTGGTCCTCCTGAGCAGGAGATGATGTTTGTAGCCCCTCTCCATTCTGGCTAATTAATCAGGTTCCTGAACGGGGGAACCCACACTATTACCCCAAAATTCCCTAATAGGGCATTTGAAAATGAGTTTTCCAAACCAGAAAACAGCTTTAATGGTTACATAATGATAAGTGAGAGTTTGTTACAATGTATCAGTGCAGGAGAGAGCTGAAGTACAGGCTATTTAGATTGTGGAGGATTATCTAAACTGGATACATTGAATGGGGCACAGTGGGGGATGGAGGATCGGCTACAATGCTGCCCCCTACAGTCAGGGCCCTCACCTCATGGATGCTCCTGTTACCAGATCCTTCACACCAGAGATCAACATTCATGAAGAAGAAAAATCCCCTGCAGAGACGTCCACACCGAGAGATCCAATAGGACTGGTCTATACAAGGAGACTTCATATCCGGGAGCATATTTACAGCCATGCCCCCATATAATAAATACTTCATTCCTGTATACATGAGAAGTTCTACAACTTTATAATATAATTTATGTTTCAATTACTCACCATTTTCAAGATCTGTTTGCTGTCAGTGAATGAGGACACTCTTGCTCACATTCAGATGCAGTGAACCGGGGCGCATGCGCGCAGCTGAACATGGTGGACGCGTTCTAACCAGGCTCCGCACCTCGTGAAGGCATTCCAGCATATATATCGCTAACAGCAGACATCGAGACCCATAAAAGAAAGGAGAAGTACCTTAGAGGTTCGGGCATCCACCTATGGCCAGAGGGAGTGGAAGAAGGGGTAAGCAAAAGCAGGCTCAGAGGTCCGTGGCAGACATGCTGATGGCGGCGCCGAACATGGCGGAGCAAGGCCTGCTGCAGCAGCAGCAGGTGACACAGATAGAGTCCAGCACATCGGTGTTATCACAGGATTATCCTGTGCTCCTGCGGGAAAATGGCAGTACATCACTATCGCAGGCACAGGAGGATTTACAAGGAGAGGGCCCGATCCCAGACCTGGGACTGCCGCAATCAGCGCCCGTTCACGTGTCACAGCACTCGCCCATGCCGCCGGCCATTACTTCCGGATTGACAGAGGACGCCATCTTTTCCTGCATATCAAGAGCCATGCAAGCTCAGATGGGGGAAATAAGCTCCAAGATAGCCGCTGTACACCAAGATTTACACAAAGTGGGGGCGCATATGCAGGCTATTGAGACCAAAATGACCTCCATCACTGCAAGAGTTAATCAGAATACTAGATTTATGGAGGATCTGCAGGAGCAATTGGAGGAGGCGAACACCAGAATTGAGGACCTGGAAAACCGATCCCGACGCTATAACTTCAGGATCAGAGGGGTCCCGGAATCTCAGACGGAGGTACCGGTGGTGGTTCGTATGCTACTCACTACCTTGATACCTGATATATCGGAATCACATATGGAAATTGACCGGGCCCATAGAGCATTGACGGCCATGAGGAGGGATGGACTTCCCAGAGATATTATAGTGAAACTCCACTATTATTCGATTAAGGAGAAGGTGATGGAAAGAGCTAGGAAGCTTCCGGTGATCACCATTTGTAATACAGCGGTTCAGATATTTGCTGATTTGGCTCCCCAAACCATTCAAAAAAGGCGGATGCTTCGTCCTATCCTGCAGACCCTCAAACACCATGCTATCCCATACCGGTGGGCATTCCCATTTCGTCTCCTTTTCATGCGCAATAACAGGCAATATGGCTTCTCTACGCTACAGGAGGGAGAGGATCTGCTGAGGGACTTACATATTCTACCACCCCAGGATAAGTCTAGCTCCTCCCGACTCCCCATACAGGATCCCCCGTTGTCACCAATATGGCGTACCCAAGGAGGCCGTCCAGAGCTACCTCGGGAACAGAGGGTGGAATCTCGTCGGCAACAATTGAATCCGACATGACGGAAAGGAGGTCGAATATAGAAGCAGATAGTTTCTTTTTCTTTCTTTTTCTTTATTCTTCATATCGGCCGGAGATGTCTTCAAGCAACACTGATGCTGAGTTTCAGCCGGATACCGCCAGTTGCAGTTCTCAGCGGACTGGGAGCCGGGGATCCATACGTTGGGGTGGATGAGGGGATTTCTTTTGTTTCTCTGGACTCCCACTTATAGTAATGAAAATTTGTTTATAAGCTGACCCGAAAAAGGCGAGGAAGGTTCTTGATGGGTCAAGGTCGCAGTGAGTTGGTACTCTGGCTATAGATATGTTTGTTTAAAAATATGAAAGTTTGCTTTACCTTATATTTAACATGGGAATGCCTATTATGCTCAGGGTTGATATAGGTTAAGGGGTTGAATGTCTGGGTATATATTTTCGGAAATGCTGTGCCTTCACGACGGTCTGCTGCCCCCCTGTTCGCAGTCTTTTCTTGACTGCCTAGTCGGTAGACTATGTTCGGTACTATTGATACTTTGTGTCTGTCCTATTTTTGTTCTGTCTTTTACCCCTTCCCTTTCCCTTCTTTCCTATTTCTGACCTTTGTCTCTATGGCTGGATCCCAATATGCACATGGTTCTACCTCCTGCTCTATGATGGCGGCCATGGAATCTGCTAAAACCTTTAGCTTACTCACACATAATGTGCAGGGCCTTAATTCCCCGATCAAGCGTCGAAAAGCTTTCTTGTATTATAAATCCTCTCATGTTGATATACTATTTTTACAGGAAACGCATTTTTCTACCTCCTCTGCTCCATCGTACTTTCATAGACATTACTCACAAAAATTTTTGGCTAGTGCCTCTACTAAGCACAGGGGAGTGGGCATATGGTTGTCTCGGTCGGTCCCGTTTACACCTCACAACACGATCTCTGACCCGGATGGCAGGTACATCCTGGTCTCGGGTCTGTTACACGAATCTCCAATAACCTTTATTAACTACTATGCCCCGAACTCCAATCAACCGGCGTTCTTCCAAGGCATGTGGCGCAAGCTCCACTCATCGATAGAGGGCCCGATAATTATGGGTGGGGATTCTAATATCGCCTTGGACGCGTCCATGGATAAATCCCACGCATCCAGGGTGCGACTTATACCTCCTACGCCAACCAGCATACAAGTAGCACGTTTCTTTCATTCGGTGGATGTCATAGATGTCTGGCGGGATTTTAACCCCACAGCAAGGGATTATACTTATTTCTCCTCAGCCCATAATATTCACACCCGTATTGATCATGTTATGATGTCAACTAGCTTACTCCCTAAGGTCACGGATGCTAGGATTTTGGCTACACCCTGGTCTGATCATGACCCGATTGTGGTTCGGCTGTCAGATTTATGTGGGAGACCGCCTATCTCCTCTTGGAGATTGAATGAGTCACTACTATCGGATCAGGAGATAGTTAAAGAAATCCAAAGGGATTTGGACACATATTTTCTACTTAATAAGGCACCAGACACCTCAATTATGTCCAATTGGGCGGCTCACAAAGCAGTGATTAGGGGGAAATTCATCCAGATAGCCTCGCGTAATAAGAAACGGTTGAAGGAGGTTCTGGCGTTAAAGGAGAGGAAGTTTGCGGATCTGTCCAAGCAATTTAAAATAGACCCCTCAGCAGATATTAAAGCAAAATTAGCGGAAGCTAGAACAGAATTAAATTTATGTCTGACAAGCTGGGCGGAAAAAAGTCTGCGATGGTCACAACATAAGTTTTTTTCACAAGGGGATAAACCTGGAACATTACTCTCTAGACGCCTCACGCCCCGATTTAACACCTCAACACCACCGAAATTGCGATTGGCGGATGGATCTTTATCACAGAATCCCACAAAAGTTTTAAAGGCCTTTCAGGATTTTTATTCAGCTTTGTACTCAGCACCACCTCAGTTTGATAAAAATAAGGCTAAGGTCTTGCTGGAAAAAACATTCCCTACTAAACTTTCCCAAGGGGATAGAGAAACACTGGATGCTGAATTTAGTTTGGAGGAGGTATTGGATGTTATTAAAATTCTGAAGGCTCACAAAGCCCCGGGGCCAGATGGGTTTTCCTCAGGTTATTACAAACACTTTAGGGAGGTCTTGGCCCCGCACATGGTTGAACTGTTCAATGCTTATCGGGAGGGTAATAATTTGCCTCCTTTTTCGAATTTAGCTTACATACATCTCATTCCCAAGCCTCATAAGGATCATACAGATCAGGCCAACTATCGCCCGATATCCCTTCTCGATGTGGATCTTAAGATTATGACAAAAATTCTGGCGGTTAGATTGAATTCCTTCCTCGCCACATATATACATAAGGACCAGGCGGGATTTATACCCCTCCGCCAGGCGGAGGACCAGACGAGACGGGCTGTGGACATTATCTCAGCTGTTCGTTCGGGGTGGGATGGTACTTTCGGACGTCAAAGTATGTTATTAAGCCTTGACCTTCAGAAAGCCTTTGACTCGCTATCCTGGGACTATTTGTTTTATGTCCTTGAGAGAATGGGCTTCGGTTCAGGCTTTTTGTCTATTCTTAAGATCTTATATTGTCTTCCTACAGCAAAAATAAATTCTAGGGGATTTATGTCGGGAGCCTTTCCAATATGCAGAGGAACGCGACAGGGGTGCCCACTATCGCCTTCCCTGTTTGCGCTGGCTATTGAGCCGTTGGCCAACCTCATACGAAATTCTCCCGACATTAGGGGGGTGAAGGTGGGAGGAGTAGAACATAAATGTGCCTTGTTTGCGGATGACATTCTGCTTTTCATATCGACACCTCTCACATCCTTGCCGAATCTCTTTCATATTCTTGATCAGTTTGGCAAGCTGTCTGGGCTTAAGGTCAACCACTCCAAGTCGGTGGCAATGAATCTTACATTGCCAATCGGGGTAGTGAAGCTCCTAAAACTTAACTTTGATTTTCATTGGGATGCACGTAGATTGACGTATTTAGGTATTAAATTGACGCCCACCATAGAGTCCCTCTACGAGGACAACTTCCCTCCACTTTTTCAACAAATAGCTACAGATCTCACTAGATGGTCCCCTCTTAATCTCTCATGGTTTGGTCGCATTGCCTCCATCAAAATGACGATCTTGCCCAGATTGCTATATTATTTTCGCACGCTCCCTATTGTGGTTCCTCAGAAGGCGCTTAGACAAATCCAAGGGCTCATCATGTCGTTTATTTGGGGTTCTAAAAGACCGAGAATACAGAGACAAACTTTATTTACCCCTAAAACTGCGGGGGGTCTGGGGGTTCCCAATATCCAACAATACTATCATGCAGCACGTCTGGCGCAATTTACAGATATGTATGCGAGACCATACTGCCCCCAGTGGACGCAAATTGAAACGGCCGCATGTACCAGTTTCCCGCTGGAAACGTTACTGTGGATGGAGTCCTCGGACAGGCCTCCGGTTCTCTCCCCTGTGCTTTCTCAGATGTTACAGCTGTGGGACTCGCTTAGAAAGAGATTTCATATTAAATCACCCCATAATCCGCTCATGACCATCACGGGTAATTCTGCCTTTCCTCCGGGTCTGCGTAGAATGGAATTCCGGTGGTGGCTCAATAAGGGGTTTTACAGGATTAAGGACTTCTTTATAGGGGGGGACATTAGAACTTTGGATTACTTTAAGGACTCACACTCGATGCCCCCATCGGAGCATTTTAGATACATCCAGATACACCATTTCTTGTTGGACTGGAAATCCAGGAGGGGGGACATCAGTACATTGACCACTTTTGAACGGCTGTGCTGGCTTTCTGGCCTACGACGTAAAATATCCACGATATATTCCGATCTGGTTACTCCGGAAGGTAAACTCCCTTACATGACTCGGTGGGAACACGATTTAGGTACGGGGGTGGAATTGGAGCAGTGGCGGGAGATGGCATGTACGACCTCGAAACTATCTATCAATACATCCTTGGTGGAAGCGGGTTATAAGGTATTAATGAGATGGTATATGGTCCCTACTCGTATAGCTCGATTTAACCCATTGGTGGATAAGCACTGCTTTAGACAATGTGGTGCGGAGGGTACACTAATGCATATTCTATGGGAGTGTCCAATGGTTGCCACCTTTTGGAACCAGGTATACCAGCTTATTAACACAGTGATCCAAGTCAAACCCCCCAGGGATGTGATTACGGCTCTGCTATGCGGTCCTATTCCGGAGGTTCGGGCCCCCGCACGTAAATTTCTCCGATATGTGTTTCTGGCAGCTAAAATAACTATTGCTAGGGCTTGGCAAACACCCACGTTGTCTATGGATATGTTGATCGCTAAGATCTCATGGATAATGGTTAACGACCGCCTAACACATCTGCTGGCGGGTACATTAGACAAATTTGATGCCATTTGGGACCCATGGAGGAATCACACATTTTCGTGAATACATAGAGATGGTTAGGAAACCCTTCTACCCTACACCTTTCCTTCCCCCCCTCCTTATCCTTCTTTTGATTATTGTGTGTGTTTTGTTTTTTTTTCTTTTTCTTTCTCTTATCTTTCTTCCATAGAGGCCATGTTAAGGTACTCTATAAAGTAATGTGATGTCAAGAATAGTTACCTATGTTAGTAATGAAGACATTTATATACTATATATTTGGCAGGAGTGTTGACATCATGACTGGTATATAATGTGAGATTTATTGGAGACCATGTTGGTCTAATACTTTGTTTAATTGTATTACTGAAATGCAAAAGTTGAGACTCTGCGAGTCTGTGTTATTATTATATTATTATTTTACAAAACTGTTTAATAAAAAACTATTGAAAACAGATGCAGTGAACCCGTACATCGCTCATCCTGCTCTCAGCTAAGTAACATAAAGTAGATAAGGAAATTGTAGATCTTTTCATTTATACAGCGATTAAAGGGGTTGTCCCAAGTTGACTCAAATTTTTTTTTTTTATACATTCTAAGCAGGAAATGAATTTTAAAACATTTGGTGTTAAAAAAAAATTAAAATTCATTTCCTAAGTGCCTTTTTTTTACACTTGATAACTCAGCAAGTGCTGGTTATCTTTTCTAAAAAGGGGCGTGAGCGGCTCGATGTCAATCAAGCCGCTCCGCTCTGCAGTGTGCGCGCTCCCGATGTTGCTAGATACTGTAGTTCTAGCAACATCGGGAGAATGTTCGTCTCAAGCGGGCATGGTAAGCCCGATTGAGACGAACTTACCGTGAATGTACTGTACACTACACTACACTACATTCACCCCGTTTCGGCAAGCCACTTTTCCCTCCCCCACCCTGTCACTACATTTTTGTACCCGCCGCATCGGTGCTGCATCAGCACCCGGCGAACAACTAAAAATATATAAAATAAAATAATAATCACCTAAGACGTTCTAACGGCGCTCTGAACGGTCCCGTCACTTGCCATCTTCCTTCTTCTTGGCGCCGCTCGCATTCATAGTAACAATGCGTTGTGGCGCTGATCACGTAATCATATCAGGCCCACGTGATTACTTCATCTGCGCCCACCGCTCTGTTATTGTGAATGGGAGAAGAAAAGTGACGGGACCGTTCAGCTCTTCGTGGGAACGTCTTAGGTGAGTTTATTTTTGTATGTATGTTGTTATGTATGTTGGTATGTATGTATGTATGTATGTATGTATGTATGTATGTATGTATGTATATGTTTTCTTGTATGTATGTTGTCATGTTTGTATGTGTATATGTGCATGTATGTTTGCATGTATGTATGTTTTCATGTATGTATGTTTGCAAGTATGTATGTTTGCATGTATGTATGTTTGCATGTATGTATGTTTGCATGTATGTATGTTTGCATATATGTATGTTTGCTTGTATGTATGTTTGCTTGTATGTATGTTTGCTTGTATGTTTGCTTGTATGTATGTTTGCTTGTATGTATGTTTGCATGTATGTATGTTTGCATGTATGTATGTTTGCATATATGTATGTTTGCTTGTATGTATGTTTGCTTGTATGTATGTTTGCTTGTATGTTTGCTTGTATGTATGTTTGCTTGTATGTATGTTTGCATATTTGTATGTGTATATGTGCATGTATGTGTATATGTGCATGTATTTTTGCTTGTATGTATGTTTGCTTGTATGTATGTATGTATGCTTGCTTGTATGTATGTATGTTTGCATGTATGTATGTTTGCTTGTATGTATGTTTGCTTGTATGTATGTTTGCTTGTATGTATGTTTGCTTGTATGTATGTATATGTTTTCATGCATGCATGTTTGCATGTATGTATGTTTGCATATATGTATGTTTGCTTGTATGTATGTTTGCTTGTATGTTTGCTTGTATGTATGTTTGCTTGTATGTATGTTTGCATGTATGTATGTTTGCATATACGTATGTTTGCTTGTATGTATGTTTGCTTGTATGTATGTATGTATGTATGTTTGCATGTTTGTATGTGTATATGTGCATGTATGTGTATATGTGCATGTATGTTTGCTTGTATGTATGTATGTATGTATGTATGCTTGCTTGCTTGTATGTATGTATGTTTGCATGTATGTATGTTTGCATATACGTATGTTTGCTTGTATGTATGTTTGCTTGTATGTATGTTCCTTGTATGTATGTTTGCTTGTATGTATGTATGTATGTATGTATGTATGTTTGTATGTGCATGTATGTGTATATGTGCATGTATGTTTGCATGTATGTATGTTTGCATGTATGTATGTTTTCATGTATGTATGTTTTCATGTATGTATGTTTTCATGTATGTATGTTTGCATGTATGTATGTTTGCATGTATGTATGTTTTCTTGTATGTATGTTTTCTTGTATGTATGTTGTCATGTTTGTATGTTTTCATGTATGTGTTTTCATGTATGTATGTTGTCATGTTTGTATGTGTATATGTGCATGTATGTTTGCATGTATGTATGTTTTCATGTATGTATGTTTGCATGTATGTTGTCATGTTTGTATGTGTGTATGTTTTCATGTATGTGTTTTCATGTAGGTATGTTTGCATGTATGTATGTTTGTATGTATGTTTTCATGTATGTATGTTGTCATGTTTGTATGTGTATACGTGCATGTATGTTTGCATGTATGTATGTATGTATGTATGTTTGTTTGTATATATGTCTGTATGGCCATGTATGATACTGTCTGCTGGCGCCCTGTATCTAAGCCAACTTTGCCGCAGGCTTCTATACATGGTATAACAGTCAGTATCACACATGAAAGTGAAAGTAAGCCTACGACATGTTTTATTTCATTTTTTTTTTTATATTTTTGATTTTTTACAGGTTTGGTGTTTGGACTACGTCGGTTTCGAGGACTACTTAGATGACACTTTTTTTTTCATCAATAAAATGGTTAATGAGGGTTGTGTTGGGGGTGCTTTATTTCAATAAAATATTTTATCTATATCTTTGTCTTTTCTTTTCAAGTTTTATTACTATCACTTTAGTAATGGCCGCTGTCTGAGTGACAACATCCATTACTAAGGGGAGGCTTAGTGTTAGCCGGTACAGAGGCTAACACTAAACACCATTATTACCCCGGTACCCACCACCACCAGGGGTGCCGGGAAGAGCTGGGTACGATCCAGTACCCGACCATCTGTTGTGACGGTAGGGCTCTGGGGCGGCCGCAGGCTGGTATTATGAGGCTGGGAAGGGCCAAAAACAGTGGACCTTCCCACCCTTGTAATGCTAGGCTGCTGCTGCTGTGTTGTATCTGGCTGGTTATAAAAATGGGGGGGACCCCACGTCATTTTTTTTTATTATTTATTTATTATTTTTATTAAAAAGACATGGGGTTCCACCCAATTTATCATAACCAGCCACAAACAACACAGTGTTATTAGCCTGGGAATGTACTAAACCAGTGGCCCCTCCCACCCGTGTAATGCCAGGCTGCTGCGGCCTTGTATATGGCTGGTTATTAAAAATGTGGGGGACCCAACGTCTATTGTTAAATTTTACAAAAAAACGACGTGGGGGTCCCCCCCATTTTTATAACCAGCCCGATACAACACAGCAGCAGCAGCCTGGCATTACAAGGGTGGGAAGGTCCACTGTTTTTGGCCCTTCCCAGCCTCATAATACCAGCCTACGGCCGCCCCAGTACCCGACCATCACAACAGATGGTCGGGTACTGGATCGTACCAAGCTCTTCCCGGCACCCCTGGTGGTGGTGGGTACCGGGGTAATAATGGGTGGTTAGTGCTAGCCTCTGCACCGGCTAACACTAAGTACCGCCTTAATAATGGACGCTGTCAATCAGCCAACTGCCATTATCTAGGCACTAATAAAGTTTGAAAAAAAAACACAAAGACAATTTTTTTTTATTGAAATAAGAAATCCCCAACAAAACCCTCGTTAACCATTTTATTAAAATTTTCAAAAAACGTAGATCTACGCAGTAGTCCAACGAATCGAAAGACGTAGTCCAATCGGTACATCAAAATCTGCAACAACATTAAAAAAAAGTTAGCAATGTGAACAATACCGATACTTATACTCACCTACACACACACAAACAACCACACACAAACATATACACAAACACATATAAACACACACCCATATATTACACAAACACACACATAAACACATATACACACACACATATACACACACATATACACACACACATATACACAAACACATGTACACAAACACACCCATATATACACAAACATATACACAAACATATATACACACACACACACACACACACATATATACACAAACACACACACATATACACAAACACACACGTATACAAAAACACACACAAACATATACACACAAACCTATACACATATGCACAAACACACCCATATATACACAAGCACACAAACACATATACACACACACATATGCATACATATACACATATGCACAAACACACCCATATATACACAAACACACACATATACACACACACATATACATATACAAAAACACACAAACATATACACACAAACATATGCACAAACACACCCACATACACAAACACACATAAACACACAAACACACACACAAACATATACACAAACACACATATACACACAAACATATACACAAACACATGTACACAAACAAACCCACATATACACAAACATATACATATATACACAAACACACCCATATATACACACACATATACACAAACACACCCATATATACACAAACACACACACATAAACACACCAAAAAAGCACACACACATATACACACAAACATATACACATATACACACAAACATATGTACACAAACACACCCATATATACACAAACACATACACAAACCCACACATATACAAAAACACACACACACAAACATATACACAAACACACCCATATATACACACACACAAATATACACAAACACAAAAATATACACAAACATATACACACAAATACACCCATATATACACTCACACATAAACACACACACATATACACAAACACACCCATATATACACAAACACAGACACACACACACACACACACACACACTTACCTTTAGCAGAGCGCAGACTTCTCGCGACGGGTGCCTTCCACTTCATCTCCTTGCATCTCCTGCGCATGCGCCGAGATGCGCCGAGATGCGCGTTCATGAGTAAATGACATCCTCTGCTCCGGACGCAGAGGATGTCATTACGCATGCGCGGCCACCGCTAAAGGTAAATAGCGGTGGCCGGGAACCTAGGCAACGAGCAGGATACAAAGAGGGACCGACCGCAACTTCAATCAACGATATCAAGAAAACGACATCGCTGGACGACGGACAGGTAATTAGAATTCTTCTTATTTTTACATGGGGGAGCTTTATAGCTCCATTTATCAACTTGGGACAACCCCTTTAAGCTTTAGTTACATAAAATCGGAAAACACACAGGAAGTGGATTCATTATCGGTAGTACTACAGTGATCTGGTGCCCGCAGGTAATGGTAAATACGGCCCTGGTGGGTACCTCACCTTTATGTGTCTATATGTGACAGGGCATAAAATGTCATATAGGAAAAAACTGAAGAAAGAACTTACCACACGGGGATCATATATGTTATGTCGCTGAAAGAAACCTGCAGCATCGGCACCAATGGAACAGGAGGATGAGGAGGACGCCACTCAATGTGCCGTCCATCAACGCCATCGTCCCACGCGTTTCATTCCACCTGTGACTCTGCCGACTAATGTGAATACTGACTAAAAACAAACACTGACCAGCCTCATCACTAGTCCCTATTGTCATACAGCCGCCTCCGATAGAGAATTTACCCTAATCCAGTGGTGGTGAACTAACCCTAATCCACTTACAAGTGTTTTCCAGTAGTCAGTGGTACATATAGTATCCAAAGTCTGACGGCCAGTGGTACATAAAGTATCCACAGTCTGGTGGTCAGAGGTACATATAATATCCAGAGTCTGGTGGTCAGTGGTATATATAGTATCCAGTCTGGTGGCCAGTGGTATATATAGTATCCGGAGTCTGGTCGTCAGTGGTACATAAAGTATGCAGAGTGTGGTGTCAGTGGTATATATAGTGGCCAGAGTCTGGAGTATCCAGAGTCTGGTGGCCAGTGGTATATATAGTATCCAGAGTCTGATGGCCAGTAGTTGTCACGAAGGGTCTGTGGACCCACTGGGCCGTACCGCCTTGGCGGTAAGGCAGCTGGCCAACAGGGAGCAGGTGAATGTCTATAGTTCTATAGGTACCTGTGGCAGCCCAGACAGCAGCAGGGCAGGCTCGGCTGGGACTTAGGTAGCAGACGGACGTCAGGCGAGGTGAAGCAGGTCAGACGTGGATGCAGCACGGAACGACTTTGGCACAGCTCAGTGCTAGACCAGGAAGGTATGGATTGCTAGGAACAGGAACTGGAAACAGGTATAGGGACAGGGACTGGAACAGGAAGCACACTAGGAGGCCATCACATAGACAAACTAGGGAACACAACAACGCTCAGGCATAGAACTAGGGGGCTGGACCCCTCTGATAGACCAGTGTACTAACAGGTCAAAGTTCATTCATGAGGTCCGGTGCGCACCCTCTGGGATCCGGCTGAGGTGAGAGGACGCGAGCGCTGGAGTCTCCTGAAGAGGAGACTGTGGCCAGAGCTTGCCGACTCGTGGCTGCGGCTGTCAGGGGGAGGTTGCAGCTGACAGCCCACAGCCACGGACATTACAGTTTCCCCCCTCTTACGCCCCCCTCTTCCTGGGACCAGAGCGAGAGAGAAACTTCTTCAGAAGAGTCGGGGCATTGAGGTTCTCCTCTGGCTCCCAGGACCTCTCTTCAGGACCAAACCCCCTCCATTCCACCAAATAAAAAGTCTTTCCTCTCACTCTCTTGGTGTCCAAGATCTCCTTGACCTCAAAGATGTCCGAGGGGCCGCTGGAGGCAACCGCAGGGCTGGGAGTCTTGGAATAGCGGTTCAGGATCACTGGTTTCAGGAGGGTGAAATGGAAGGAGTTGGGTAATCCTGAGGGTAGGAGGCAATCAAAGCTTGTAGGCGACAGGGTTGATCTGCTGCAGGACCTTGAATGGTCCGAGGAACCTGGGGGCAAATTTACATGACAGCACCTTCGGTCGAATATTCCTGGTCAACACACAGACCTTAGTGCCAGGAAGAAACAGAGGAGGCTATCTTCTGCTTGTGTCAGCCTTCCGTTTTATGCAGTCCACTACCATTAGGATGGAGGATCGAGTCTGCTGCCAGATCTGCAAAAAGTCTCTAAACATGGAGTCAGCTGCAGGTACCTCGGAAGTATCAGGCACCAGAAGAGGAATTTGTGGGTGAAGGCCGTAGACAATGCAGAACAGTGTATTCCTAGTAGACTCGCTGGTGTGATTATTGTAGGAGAACTCTTCCCATGGGAGCAGCTGCACCCAGTCATCATGCTGCTTCGAGATGAAGTGGCTTAGGTAGTTCTGCAAAATCTGGTTGATCCTCTCGACCTGACCAATAAATACAGATCCCAAACTAGACCCCTAAATGAATATAGACCCCAGACCAGACCCCTAAATAAATACAGACCCCAGACCAGACCCCTCTAAATAAATGCAGACCACAGTCCAGACCCCTAAATATACAGACCCCAGACCAGACCCCTAAATAAATACAGACCCCAGACCAGACCCCTAAATAAATGCAGACCCCAGACCAGACCCCTAAATAAATACAGACCCCCAGACCAGACCCCTAAATAAATGCAGACCCCAGACCGGACCCCTGAATAAATACAGACCCCAGACCAGACCCCTAAATAAATACAGACCCAAGAATAGACCCCTAAATAAATACAGACCCCAGACCAGACCCCTAAATAAATGCAGACCCCAGACCAGACCCCTAAATAAATACAGACCCCCAGACCAGACCCCTAAATAAATGCAGACCCCAGACCGGACCCCTGAATAAATACAGACCCCAGACCAGACCCCTAAATAAATACAGACCCCAGACTAGACCCCTAAATAAAAACAGACCCCAGACTAGACCCCTAAATAAATGCAGACCCCAGACCGGGCCCCTAAATAAATACAGACCCCAGACCAGACCCCTAAATAAATACAGACCCCAGACTAGACCCCTAAATAAATACAGACCCCAGACCAGACCCCTAAATAAATACAGACCCAGACTAGACCCCTAAATAAATACAGACCCCAGACTAGACCCCTAAATAAATACAGACCCCTAAATATAAACACAGATTCTATATTGTGGATGAAAAGGGTTTTGCCAATAACCTGAGCAAATAACCGTTGTTTATCTCTACTGGTGGAGTGACATGTATTGCTACTGTGTTCTGCAGACCCCTGACCAGGCTATAAGAAACCCTGGTTGGGAAACACTGCTCTGGACACTAGTCTGGCACTCATGATGCCCACATCAGACATGGCAGAGCAGGTTACTGCCAGGCTGGTGCCACCTGAGGATTCCATGACCTCTGACATCATGTGACCTGCACACGACCAACTGCCCTTTACTTTCAACTGTCGACGGCAGCGATCGCACTGGAGTCTACAGGTAGGAAGATATTGGAGAAAATGGCGTCCAATGGACATGGAGAAGACAGTGAGATGAGAGAAGACGAGAAGAGGAAGAGGGAGGACAGCGTCACCGGATTCAAGAAGATCACGAAGAAGAGGAGAGGAGCCAAGGACAGAGGATTGGAGGATGAGGAGCCAAGACCTGGGAGCAGCCAAGACCCTGGAACATCAAGCCCCTATGCCAGGCTTACCATCAGCCGCTTCACCATCCACCAGGTCCTGGGTAGGGGCAGCTTTGGCAAAGTGAGTATAAAATCTAAATATTACATTTTAAAGGGGCAGTAAACCTAAAGTTTGCATTTTATCTCCATCAATTGTTCTCTGTTATCAGCCATGTCACGCTGGACGGATGATGATTGTAGTGTTAGTCTATGGGATGCTACTTCCGTTTTTTATTTTCGTTTTTTCCTCCCCACCTTCCAAATGTCATAGCTTTTTTATTTTTCTGCTGACACAGCCGTATCAGATTATTATTATTTTTATTGCGGGATGAGTTGTAGTTTTTCATGCTGCCATTAATGTTTCATATAATGTACTGGGAAACGATTAAAACTTATTTTGATGGATGGAGTGGAAAACAAAACAGCAATTCGTCCATTGTTTTTAGGATTTCACTTTTTTTGAGTCAACTGAACAATAAAAATAATGTGTTGCCTTTATTCTGCGGTCAGCACAACTACGGTGACAGCAAAATTATAATTTATTTATTTGTAAAAAAATAAGTTGTTGTGTGTCCCCATATTCTGAAACCCAGAAGTTTTTTTATTTTTCGGTCGGTGGAGCGGTGTGAGGACTTGTTTTTTGCAGGGCGAGCTGTAGTTTTGATTGGTACCATTTTTATGGATAACAATTCATCTTATTTTTTTTTCATTTTATAAATTAGGGGTAAAGTGACTTTTTAGATATTTTTTGTATGTTCTGTGCACATTTGATTAAACCATTTTTTAAATGAGTTTTTATAAATTCCACTAGAGGACTTGATGGTAAGATTGCTGGTACAATACACTGTAATATTTATGTATTGTGCTTTTTGCATCCTCCTATTCACACACCGCGATCGAGTCACGTAATAGAGCTGGTGGTGCAGATTTTAGCTGTAATGTACCATATAATGGGTGAATTGGAAAAAGCTGAGATTCCTCCATGGTTTTTTGGGTTTAGTTTTTACTGTATATATTTACCATCTCTTAATGTAATGATAGGGGCAGGGAAACGGACAAGTGAGCCCTAATCTACCCGCCACTCTGTCCCTGCCTACTTGCAACGACCCGCCCTAGGCGACGGGGTAAAACTGGGCGGCGGTCCCTACGCTCAGTAAGTGCACGAGACAAAACATACAAGGGAATATAAAACAAAGGGAAAGGGGCGGTTGCCCACGGCGACACCGTGAGCAACAGAGTGGTGAACGAGCCATGTCAAACCAGGAGAGCACGAGGTACCAAACGCAGAGCAGAAGAGTAGTCAGAAAGCCAGGGTCAGAATGGAGCAGGATCAAATTGTTAGGAGCTGTAGCTGGGCCAGGAAACCACACGGAAAGAATCACAAGCAAGGAGGAAAAGGAAAGGCAGGTATAAATAGACAGAGGGCGGGAGCTAGCTGAGTCTGGCCAGGCTGTGATAGGCTCTCCCACTCCTAAGCCTGCCAGCCTGAGTGGTGGAAGCTGGAGTCAGTCTCAGAGAGATAGACTCAGGTGAAGACTGATTACCTAAGGAAGTTAACCCCGAAGCTGTACCTGGCAGATCCTTTACACTTAAGGTAAAAGTAGATTTAACATATACTTTTACCTTAAGAGAAGGTAAATATATACAGACCCAGAACCAAGCTCAGCACATACATACAGCCCCAGAACCAAGCTCAGTACATATATACAACACCAGAACCAAGCTCAGTACATATATACAGCACTAGAACCAAGCTCAGTACATAAATACAGCCCCAGAACAAAGCTCAGTACATAAATACAGCACCAGAACAAGCTCAGTACATATATACAGCACTAGAACCAAGCTCAGTACATATATACATCCCCAGAACCAAGCTCAGTACATATACACAGCAGCAGAACTAAGCTCAGTACGTACATACATCACCAGAACAAAGCTCAGTACATATATATATATAACTCCAGAACCAAGCTATATATATATATATATATATATATATATATATATATATATATATATATATATATATAGAAAGAAGCATAGAACACAGCAACGGCACCAGGACTTCAGAGTAGATGAAAGCAAAAAGTGGATTTATTCACCTCAGTATAAGCAACGTTTCGGTTCAACAGGAACCTTTCTCAAGCCTTGAGAAAGGTTCCTGTTGAACCGAAACGTTGCTTATACTGAGGTGAATAAATCCACTTTTTGATTTCATCTACTCTGAAGTCCTGGTGCCGTTGCTGTGTTCTATGCTTCTTTCTATTTGGATGTTGGGGAATTGATTCACCCCCAGGTAACGAGCACATGGCCTGATTTTTTGGAAACCATTGGAGTGCTGTGTTCATCTACCATTGGACTATATATATATATATATATATATATATACATATATATACATATATATATATATATATATATATATACATACACACATATATATATATATATATATATATATATATATATATATATATATATATATATAAATAAATATATATAGCACCAGAGCAAAGCTCAGTACATATATACAGCACCAGAACAAATACAGTTCAGTACAGAGATCATTTGCAAATTCAGTTTAACCCCTGCTGTATACATTTCTATGACATAAAACGACAACTCCCAATATAGCCTGAACAGTGGTTAGGATATGCCTGGAGTTGCTGTTTAACAAAAAAGAATGCTACCATCCGTCATCTCGCTGCAGATCATACAGTGACTACAGTACTGATCAGTCACAGGGAGAATAAACATTTACATTGAGTGACTCACAGGTGATGTCTCAGATTATTTTTCGTTCTTTTTCTCTTTCCTTCTCCATTCGATCCAGACCTCTATGATGACTTCTCTCGGGCACGGCCCATTTATGCAGTTCACAGCTTAGATGTCTTCGGCTCCTCACTTTTCCAACATATCCACACCTGTAAATGAAGATAAAATTCTCATGATGCAACACTCTATGCTTCTAAATATAATAGTATCATACAATGAATATAATAGTACTATACACTGTACTCCTGAATATAATAGTATTATACACTGCGCCCCTGAATATAATAGTACTATACACTGTACTCCTGAATATAATAATACTATACACTGTACTCCTGAATATAATAGTACTATACACTGCGTCCCTGAATATAATAGTACTATTATACGAACCAGTACCCGACCATCTGTAGTGATGGTCGGGTACTGGGTCAGCCACAGGCTGGTAATATCAGCCTGGGAAAGGTCAAAAACAGTGACCCTTCCCCCCCGGTAATGCTAGGCTGCTGCTTTTGTATCTGGCGGGGTCCCCCCCAGTTTTTGGCCTTTCCCAGCCTAATAATACCAGCCTGCGGCCGCCCCATTACCTAACCATTACTACAGATGGTCAGGTACTGGATCGTACCCGACTTTTCCCGGCGGTGGGTACCGGGGTAATAATGGGGGTTAGTGATAGCCTCTGCAGCGGCTAACACTGAGCCTCGCCTTAGTAATGGACGCTGTCAATCAGCCGGCGGCCATAACTAAGGTGGTACTAATAAAGTTTAATAAACAAAGACATAGAAAAAATATTTTATTGAGATAAAAACCACCCAGACAACCTTCATTAACCATTTTATTGATAATAAAAATGCCATCATCGAAGTAACCCTCGAATACGACATAGTCCAACGACCGAACCTGTAAAAAAACACAAACACAACAATAACGATTAGTAACACATGTGGTAGGCTTAGGTATAGGGCCCATGTGTGATACTGTTTGTCAAGGCAGGCTTAGATACAGGGTCCAGCAGACAGTAATCTTATACAGTACATGTGGTAGGTTTATATACAGGGCCCATCAGACAGGATCACACATGGGCTATGTATCTAAGCCTACCATGTGCTTATGTAAGATGCTTAGATACAGGGCCCAGCAGACAGGATCACACAATCTGTGATCCTGTCTCATGGGCCCTCTAAGCCTGCAACATCGTAGGCTTAAAGGGATTGTCCAGTCCCTAATCATTGATGGCCTATCCTCCGGATAGGCCATCAATAGCTGATGGGTCGGGGTCCGTCTCCCGGGACCCGCCAATCACCTGTTTTGAAGTGGCCGCAGCGCTGGTACGACAGCTGCTTCCCCTTCATTTCCCTTACTGGCTCACACTGTGAATCGCCAACCCCGATTCACAATGTCAGCAAGTGACCGGAATGAAGGGGAAGCACCAGCTCTCGTACGAGTGCTGTGGCCCCTTCAAAACAGCTGATTGGCGGGGGTCCTGGGAGTCGGACCCCGCCAGTCAGCTTCAAGCAGACGGGGATATTAAACTTACCCTCCTCTTCAGCCGAAGCGGATGTCCTGACTCTATCCAGGATCAGGATGCTGTGTGCGGCGCATAGCAATGTGACGTCATGCACTGCGCACCGGAAACAGAAAGGTAAGTACTGTAGTCACTATAGTAACGGGCCCGCGGCTCCAGTTACTATAGTAACTTTTTATTGATGTAGTGCGGCCCCTATAGCTACGCCACTGGTTGGGTGAGAGGTCCCGCTTCACTCCGGTTTTCTGAACCGGCTGTAATTTTAACAGCCGGTAAGGGAGAACCGGGGCGAACTGGGCTCCCTTCCAGCTTCGGGCCCCGGGCACTTGTCCAGATTTCCCTCATTATAATCCGCATCTGGCTGCGAATAAACTTCATCCCAGGGGGCCGATCTGGATGAAGAAGCAAAGAATCCTGGGAAAGTATAAGATTTTTTCCCCCCTGATTTTTGCAGGTAAATTGCAGCTTTTCCACCACAAAAATGGAACATCTGCTATTTAGTGCTCGTTTTACCTCCCGACTGAATTTAATGGGGAAAACCCGCAACAAAAAAACAGCGATTGCGGAAATACAATTGACATGCTGCAAATTAAAAAGCCGCCCTGCAGGGCAATTTCTGAGCGTTTTTTTCGCTTATCATTTATACAGAGTGTGGATCAGATTTGTTCATATGTCATCCACTCTGCTGCTACTGTATTATGCTGCGGATTTTTCGCAACTAAATGCATTGTGGAAAATCTGTAGTATTTACGCTGTGTGCGAACTTATCCTTAAAGCGCGTGATTCTGCTCCATACTCCCCCCACCAACGAAGATATTTAGGTCAAATGTCGGTAAGGGGTTAAGACCTCTTCATACAGCACCCAACAGCAGACACTGCATTATGCCGGGAGCTCAGCTTTGTTCTCCTGTAGGGTCCTGGGCACTACCCGGCTGACCGACCTCTAAGTCCACTCCTGCTCCTTCTACTTCTCATAAAGATTCTCCATTTGTGTTCCTCAGGTGGTGCTGGCATCAGTCCCCGGCCGAAACACCTACATGGCCGTAAAAATGATCACTAAACGGGACAATGCGGACGAAATATTGAGAGAGCGGCGGATACTCCTGGCGGCCAGACACTGCCCGTTCCTATGCCACCTCTATGCCGCACATCAGTCTGAGGAGCGGGCATTTTTCATCACGGAGTATCTGTCCGGTGGCAGCCTGGAGGCTTTGATCAGGATGTGCGGCTGCTTGAACATCGGCAACGTAAGGCGAGTAAATAATCAGGAGATTGAGGGGGGTGGAAAGAAGAAAAGGTGAGGGCGGAGGTCAGATGAAGGACAATGCAGAGAATGCAGAATACAGGCTGCCATAATCAGCGCCTCTTCTCTGCTAGAGACCACACACATTCCATCATAACATATTAGGGAATTGATAGAGGAAGATTTCATGACATTGAGACTCCGCTCTGTTCTCTCCATCAGATTCTACACAGCAGAGATGATATGTGGCCTCCAGTTCCTCCATGGACACAACATCGTCCACCGGTAAGCAGAACTTCCCCCTTCTCCGTCTCCTTTACACGCTGGAAATAATGCACCCAGCTTTCCTACACTCCTGAATGGCTATTCTGCTTGGAGGTGCAGTGACCCATCCCCCGTCTCCTGGATCACTGGGCGAATTTGTCATTCTCTCTTCTTATTTCTTTGCAGAGATCTAAAGCCGGAGAATATAATGTTGGATGCAGATGGCCACGTCCGTATCATCGACCTGGGACTGGCCCAAGATGGCGTCACCGCCTCCAATAAGATCAGTGGAGTGACGGGAACGTTGGATTACATGGCCCCCGAGGTGCTTCTTAGAAAAAAATACGGCACCGCAGTTGACTGGTGGAGCCTGGGGATTGTGGTGTCCAGGATGGCAGCAGGACGCTCCCCCTTTTACAGCGGCCCCGTCAGTCGAATGGCTTTCAAAGCCATCACCACCGCGAAGCCTAAATTTCCAACTTGGCTTAATCCTGACGTGAAACATCTGACCAAGAGACTGGTCCGTAAAAATTCTGAGAGGCGCCTCGGTGTGTGCGGGAACATCAGAGCGCATCCATTCTTCTCCACCATCGGCTGGGAGGAACTGCAGGAGAGGAGGGCACAGCCACCATTTACACCATTTGTGCCCGTTCTGGAGAACCAACATCTGAAGTGGCCAGAGAATAACAAAGCCCTTCACCCCTTGGCCGGGTTCAGCTTCATGTCACCAAGCTGGACCTGATAAGATCTCAGGACAAGGGCCCAGAACTTCATGCCTCCTGACCCGTGCCTCATGTCTCTGCTGCTGTATGTCACCTCGGCTGCCCAGACCATCATCTCTCTCCGTACCATCTTCATGCCGCACCTCTGCCATCTTGCTGCTGCACCAGGGCCTTGACTTGCCATCCTCCAATCCCGGGCAGGCATCTGACATCACTCCAGCCTGAAGATCCTCTACACCCCCCAGGAGCGGCCTGTGCTTAGTTTCCATCTGGAGAGATCAGGAATAATAGCCGCATGTTGTAGTCCTGGGGCCGGAGCGGCCATTATACCTGATCTCACCTCAGCACAGGCCAGGTAAGTAATGCACCCACATTACCCACATACCTAACATCACCCACATCACCACACTACATGATAAGTATAGGCACCGCAGTACATAATAAGTATAGACACGACACTACATGATAAGTATAGACACCACACTACATGATAAGTATAGGCACCGCACTACATGATAAGTATAGACACCACACTACATGATAAGTATAGACACCCGCATATAGACACATAGTACATTTAGATTAGACTTTAGCCTTTGATCCTGGGATTATTCTGATCGCCATATTTGGGGTCAGGAAGGAATTTTCCCCCCTTAATATGAGGACAATTGGCTCATTCCTCAAAGGGGGTTTTCGCCTTCCTCTGGATCAACACGGCCTTAAATAGGTTTAGGATTATAGAGTAATAAGTAGTAACACACATAAGTAACATAATATAAATATAGAAAAATAATTTTAAAAAATAATTCTTAATTTAATACAATTTATAGTTTACACATATATAAATACAGTAGTTAATTAAAAATAATAATAAAAAAAAATAAACTAATAACTTTTCCCTAGTCTTTCTCCATATTACACGTTACACTTCAGCCTTTGATCCTGGGATTTATGCCGACCGCCATATTTGGGGTCAGGAAGGAATTTTCCCCCCTAATATGAGGACAATTGGCTCATTCCTCACAGGGGGTTTTCGCCTTCCTCTGGATCAACACGGCCTTTAGATAGGTTTAGGATTATAGAGTAATAAGTAGTAACACACATAAGTAACATAATATAAATATAGAAAAATAATTTTAAAAAATAATTCTTAATTTAATACAATTTATAGTTTACACATATATAAATACAGTAGTTAATTAAAAATAATAATAAAAAAAAATAAACTAATAACTTTCCCCTAGTCTTTCTCCATATTACACGTTACACTTCAGCCTTTGATTCTGGGATTTATGCCGACCGCCATATTTGGGGTCAGGAAGGAATTTTCCCCCCTAATATGAGGACAATTGGCTCATTCCTCACAGGGGGTTTTCGCCTTCCTCTGGATCAACACGGCCTTTAGCTAGGTTTAGTATAATAGATAAATAGATGACACATACATATACACAGTATATAATAATAGTAGTCTTAATACTTATATAATAATTTCCTAATAATAAAATATAACCTTCCCTTATCTATAAATAAAATACTCCTTTTACCCCCTACATCTTTGTGCTTGTTGTTAATCCCATTGGACGTCTATGTTGTAAATGTTGTATAGGTCTCAATGTCTTATTCTCCAGGTTTTACCCATTTAAAGTGTAGCTAAACGTTTGACAAACTTCTGACATGTCCGAACAAACACGAAGCGGCGGAGCGATCACACGAACACTTCAGCTGCTTCGTTCTAGCGATTGGTGGGGGTCTCAGTGCTCGGACCCCCACAATCCAACCTTCTGACATGTCACTATGACATGTCAGAAGTTTGTCAAACGTTTATCTACACTTTAAAGGTATATGTCAGATTTAAAGCCTAAATGTGGTGTGAGCAGAGTCTTACAGGGGTTGTCAGGTTTTTACAATACCGTTTTGCTAGAGGGGTCCCATAATCTGTGGGGGAACTTAATACAAGAGTTTAATTTCCCTACAGCGTCTCTAAAGGGGAATTAAAGTATTACACAGTTCTAAAATCACCAGGCTGTGCATGTAGTACATGGATGTGTTGGTCCTCCTGAGCAGGAGATGATGTTTGTAGCCCCTCTCCATTCTGGCTAATTAATCAGGTTCCTGAACGGGGGAACCCACACTATTACCCAGAAATTCCCTAATAGGGCATTTGAAAATGAGTTTTCCAAACCAGAAAACAGCTTTAATGGTTACATAATGATAAGTGAGAGTTTGTTACAATGTATCAGTGCAGGAGAGAGCTGAAGTATAGGCTATTTAGATTGTGGAGGATTATCTAAACTGGATACACTGAATGGGGCACAGTGGGGGATGGAGGATCGGCTACAATGCTGCCCCCTACAGTCAGGGCCCTCACCTCATGGATGCTCCTGTTACCAGATCCTTCATACCAGAGATCAACATTCATGAAGAAGAAAAATCCCCTGCAGAGACGTCCACACCGAGAGATCCAATAGGACTGGTCTATACAAGGAGACTTCATATCCGGGAGCATATTTACAGCCAAGCCCCATATAATAAATACTTCATTCCTGTATACATGAGAAGTTCTACAACTTTATAATATAATTTATGTTTCAATTACTCACCATTTTCAAGATCTGTTAGCTGTCAGTGAATGAGGACACTCTTGCTCACATTCAGTGAACCCGTACATCGCTCGTCCTGCTCTCAGCTAAGAAACATAAAGTAGATAAGGAAATTGTAGATCTTTTCATTTATACAGCGATTAAGCTTTAGTTACATAAAATCGGAAAACACACAGGAAGTGGACTCATTATCGGTAGTACTACAGTGATCTGGTGCCCGCAGGTAATGGTAAATACGGCCCTGGTGGGTACCTCACCTTTATGTGTCTATATGTGACAGGGCATAAAATGTCATATAGGAAAAAACTGAAGAAAGAACTTACCACACGGGGATCATATATGTTATGTCGCTGAAAGAAACCTGCAGCACCGGCACCAATGGAACAGGAGGATGAGGAGGACGCCACTCAATGTGCCGTCTATCAACGCCATCGTCCCACGCGTTTCATTCCACCTGTGACTCTGCCGACTAATGTGAATACTGACTAAAAACAAACACTGACCAGCCTCATCACTAGTCCCTATTGTCATACAGCCGCCTCCGATAGAGAATTTACCCTAATCCAGTGGTGGTGAACTAACCCTAATCCACTTACAAGTGTTTTCCAGTAGTCAGTGGTACATATAGTATCCAAAGTCTGACGGCCAGTGGTACATAAAGTATCCACAGTCTGGTGGTCAGAGGTACATATAATATCCAGAGTCTGGTGGTCAGTGGTATATATAGTATCCAGTCTGGTGGCCAGTGGTATATATAGTATCCGGAGTCTGGTGGTCAGTGGTACATAAAGTATGCAGAGTCTGGTGTCAGTGGTATATATAGTGCCCAGAGTCTGGAGTATCCAGAGTCTGGTGGCCAGTGGTATATATAGTATCCAGAGTCTGATGGCCAGTAGTTGTCACGAAGGGTCTGTGGACCCACTGGGCCGTACCGCCTTGGCGGTAAGGCAGCTGGCCAACAGGGAGCAGGTGAATGTCTATAGTTCTATAGGTACCTGTGGCAGCTCAGACAGCAGCAGGGCAGGCTCGGCTGGGACTTAGGTAGCAGACGGACGTCAGGCGAGGTGAAGCAGGTCAGACGTGGATGCAGCACGGAACGACTTTGGCACAGCTCAGTGCTAGACCAGGAAGGTATGGATTGCTAGGAACAGGAACTGGAAACAGGTATAGGGACAGGGACTGGAACAGGAAGCACACTAGGAGGCCATCACATAGACAAACTAGGGAACACAACAACGCTCAGGCATAGAACTAGAGGGCTGGACCCCTCTGATAGACCAGTGTACTAACAGGTCAAAGTTCATTCATGAGGTCCGGTGCGCACCCTCTGGGATCCGGCTGAGGTGAGAGGACGCGAGCGCTGGAGTCTCCTGAAGAGGAGACTGTGGCCAGAGCTTGCCGACTCGTGGCTGCGGCTGTCAGGGGGAGGTTGCAGCTGACAGCCCACAGCCACGGACATTACAGTTTCCCCCCTCTTACGCCCCCCTCTTCCTGGGACCAGAGCGAGAGAGAAACTTCTTCAGAAGAGTAGGGGCATTGAGGTTCTCCTCTGGCTCCCAGGACCTCTCTTCAGGACCAAACCCCCTCCATTCCACCAAATAAAAAGTCTTTCCTCTCACTCTCTTGGTGTCCAAGATCTCCTTGACCTCAAAGATGTCCGAGGGGCCGCTGGAGGCAACCGCAGGGCTGGGAGTCTTGGAATAGCGGTTCAGGATCACTGGTTTCAGGAGGGTGAAATGGAAGGAGTTGTGTAATCCTGAGGGTAGGAGGCAATCAAAGCTTGTAGGCGACAGGGTTGATCTGCTGCAGGACCTTGAATGGTCCGAGGAACCTGGGGTCAAATTTACATGACAGCACCTTCGGTCGAATATTCCTAGTCAACACCCAGACCTTAATGCCAGGAAGAAACAGAGGAGGCTATCTTCTGCTTGTGTCAGCCTTCCGTTTTATGCAGTCCACTACCATTAGGATGGAGGATCGAGTCTGCTGCCAGATCTGCAAAAAGTCTCTAAACATGGAGTCAGCTGCAGGTACCTCGGAAGTATCAGGCACCAGAAGAGGAATTTGTGGGTGAAGGCCGTAGACAATGCAGAACAGTGTATTCCTAGTAGACTCGCTGGTGTGATTATTGTAGGAGAACTCTTCCCATGGGAGCAGCTGCACCCAGTCATCATGCTGCTTCGAGATGAAGTGGCTTAGGTAGTTCTGCAAAATCTGGTTGATCCTCTCGACCTGACCAATAAATACAGATCCCAAACTAGACCCCTAAATGAATATAGACCCCAGACCAGACCCCTAAATAAATACAGACCCCAGACCAGACCCCTCTAAATAAATGCAGACCACAGTCCAGACCCCTAAATATACAGACCCCAGACCAGACCCCTAAATAAATACAGACCCCAGACCAGACCCCTAAATAAATGCAGACCCCAGACCAGACCCCTAAATAAATACAGACCCCCAGACCAGACCCCTAAATAAATGCAGACCCCAGACCGGACCCCTGAATAAATACAGACCCCAGACCAGACCCTTAAATAAATACAGACCCAAGAATAGACCCCTAAATAAATACAGACCCCAGACTAGACCCCTAAATAAAAACAGACCCCAGACTAGACCCCTAAATAAATGCAGACCCCAGACCGGGCCCCTAAATAAATACAGACCCCAGACCAGACCCCTAAATAAATACAGACCCCAGACTAGACCCCTAAATAAATACAGACCCCAGACCAGACCCCTAAATAAATACAGACCCAGACTAGACCCCTAAATAAATACAGACCCCAGACTAGACCCCTAAATAAATACAGACCCCTAAATATAAACACAGATTCTATATTGTGGATGAAAAGGGTTTTGCCAATAACCTGAGCAAATAACCGTTGTTTATCTCTACTGGTGGAGTGACATGTATTGCTACTGTGTTCTGCAGACCCCTGACCAGGCTATAAGAAACCCTGGTTGGGAAACACTGCTCTGGACACTAGTCTGGCACTCATGATGCCCACATCAGACATGGCAGAGCAGGTTACTGCCAGGCTGGTGCCACCTGAGGATTCCATGACCTCTGACATCATGTGACCTGCACACGACCAACTGCCCTTTACTTTCAACTGTCGACGGCAGCGATCGCACTGGAGTCTACAGGTAGGAAGATATTGGAGAAAATGGCGTCCAATGGACATGGAGAAGACAGTGAGAAGAGAGAAGACGAGAAGAGGAAGAGGGAGGAGGACAGCGTCACCGGATTCAAGAAGATCACGAAGAAGAGGAGAGGAGCCAAGGACAGAGGATTGGAGGATGAGGAGCCAAGACCTGGGAGCAGCCAAGACCCTGGAACATCCAGCCCCTATGCCAGGCTTACCATCAGCCGCTTCACCATCCACCAGGTCCTGGGTAGGGGCAGCTTTGGCAAAGTGAGTATAAAATCTAAATATTACATTTTAAAGGGGCAGTAAACCTAAAGTTTGCATTTTATCTCCATCAATTGTTCTCTGTTATCAGCCATGTCACGCTGGACGGATGATGATTGTAGTGTTAGTCTATGGGATGCTACTTCCGTTTTTTATTTTCGTTTTTTCCTCCCCACCTTCCAAATGTCATAACTTTTTTATTTTTCTGCTGACAGCCGTATCAGATTGTTATTATTTTTATTGCGGGATGAGTTGTAGTTTTTCATGCTGCCATTAATGTTTCATATAATGTACTGGGAAACAATTAAAACTTATTTTGATGGATGGAGTGGAAAACAAAACAGCAATTCGTCCATTGTTTTTAGGATTTCACTTTTTTTGAGTCAACTGAACAATAAAAATAATGTGTTGCCTTTATTCTGCGGTCAGCACAACTACGGTGACAGCAAAATTATAATTTATTTATTTGTAAAAAAATAAGTTGTTGTGTGTCACCATATTCTGAAACCCAGAAGTTTTTTTATTTTTCGGTCGGTGGAGCGGTGTGAGGACTTTTGCAGGGCGAGCTGTAGTTTTGATTGGTACCATTTTTATGGATAAAAATTCATCTTATTTTTTTTTTCATTTTATAAATTAGGGGTAAAGTGACTTTTTAGATATTTTTTGTATGTTCTGTGCACATTTGATTAAACCATTTTTTTAAATGAGTTTTTATAAATTCCACTAGAGGACTTGATGGTAAGATTGCTGGTACAATACACTGTAATATTTATGTATTGTGCTTTTTGCATCCTCCTATTAAGCCCTTCCTCTGGCATGGCTTAATAGGAGGACCAAGATGGCAGCCGTCATTAGGACCTCTAGCTGCCATGACAACTATCCACACACCGCGATCGAGTCACGTAATAGAGCTGGTGGTGCAGTTTTTAGCTGTAATGTACGCTGCGGAAAACTGCATGAAAAAAAAGTTAAAACTTACATAACCATGGCGACGCACCCCCCTGCCATTCTGCAGCCCGGCCTCCTGGGATGATGTTTTATCCCATGTGACTGCTGCGAACAGGGGCGGATTTAGGGTACCATGGGCCCCGGGTATTTTTTCAGGTCCGGGCCCCCCCCCCTTGAACTCCGAATACGCTGCACCGTATATATTTGCAGATTTCTGTTTAGGCGGCCACAGATCTGGCACGGTTTTAATTTAGCTGTAAAAGTAGAATGAGCAATATAGAAGACAGAAAGCAGAATACTATTTTTACATCAATGGAGTGGTGTGTGAAGGATTATTTTTTTGCGGGAGGAGTTATAGTTTTTATTGGCATCATGTAAAGTACCATATAATGGGTGAATTAGAAAAAGCTGAGATTCCTCCATGGTTTTTTGGGTTTAGTTTTTACTGTATATATTTACCATCTCTTAATGTAATGATAGGGGCAGGGAAACGGACAAGTGAGCCCTAATCTACCCGCCACTCTGTCCCTGCCTACTTGCAACGGGGTACAACTGGGCGTCGGTCCCAACGCTCAGTAAGTGCACGAAACAAAACATACAAGGGAATATAAAGTAAAGGGAAAGGGGCGGTTGCCCACGGCTACACCGTGAGCAACAGAGTGGTGAACGAGCCAAGTCAAACCAGGAGAGCACGAGGTACCAAACGGAGAGCAGAAGAGTAGTCAGAAAGCCAGGGTCAGAATGGAGCAGGATCAAATTGTTAGGAGCTGTAGCTGGGCCAGGAAACCACACGGAAAGAATCACAAGCAAGGAGGAAAAGGAAAGGCAGGTATAAATAGACAGAGGGCGGGAGCTAGCTGAGTCTGGCCAGGCTGCGATAGGCTCTCCCACTCCTAAGCCTGCCAGCCTGAGTGGTGGAAGCTGGAGTCAGTCTCAGAGAGATAGACTCAGGTGAAGACTGATTACCTAAGGAAGTTAACCCCGAAGCTGTGCCTGGCAGATCCTTTACACTTAAGGTAAAAGTAGATTTAACATATACTTTTACCTTAAGAGAAGGTAAATATATACAGACCCAGAACCAAGCTCAGCACATACATACAGCCCCAGAACCAAGCTCAGTACATATATACAACACCAGAACCAAGCTCAGTACATATATACAGCACTAGAACCAAGCTCAGTACATAAATACAGCCCCAGAACAAAGCTCAGTACATAAATACAGCACCAGAACAAGCTCAGTACATATATACAGCACTAGAACCAAGCTCAGTACATATATACATCCCCAGAACCAAGCTCAGTACATATACACAGCAGCAGAACTAAGCTCAGTACGTACATACATCACCAGAACAAAGCTCAGTACATATATATATATATAACTCCAGAACCAAGCTATATATATATATATACATATATATATATATATATATATATATATATATACATACACACACACACACATATATATATATATATATATATATATATATAAATATATATAGCACCAGAGCAAAGCTCAGTACATATATACAGCACCAGAACAAATACAGTTCAGTACAGAGATCATTTGCAAATTCAGTTTAACCCCTGCTGTATAAATTTCTATGACATAAAACGACAACTCCCAATATAGCCTGAACAGTGGTTAGGATATGCCTGGAGTTGCTGTTCAACAAAAAAGAATGCTACCATCCGTCATCTCGCTGCAGATCATACAGTGACTACAGTACTGATCAGTCACAGGGAGAATAAACATTTACATTGAGTGACTCACAGGTGATGTCTCAGATTATTTTTCATTCTTTTTCTCTTTCCTTCTCCATTCGATCCAGACCTCTATGATGACTTCTCTCGGGCACGGCCCATTTATGCAGTTCACAGCTTAGATGTCTTCGGCTCCTCACTTTTCCAACATATCCACACCTGTAAATTAAGATAAAATTCTCATGATGCAACACTCTATGCTTCTAAATATAATAGTATCATACAATGAATATAATAGTACTATACACTGTACTCCTGAATATAATAGTATTATACACTGCGCCCCTGAATATAATAGTACTATACACTGTACTCCTGAATATAATAATACTATACACTGTACTCCTGAATATAATAGTACTATACACTGCGTCCCTGAATATAATAGTACTATTATACGAACCAGTACCCGACCATCTGTAGTGATGGTCGGGTACTGGGTCAGCCACAGGCTGGTAATATCAGCCTGGAAAAGGTCAAAAACAGTGACCCTTCCCCCCCGGTAATGCTAGGCTGCTGCTTTTGTATCTGGCGGGGTCCCCCCCAGTTTTTGGCCTTTCCCAGCCTAATAATACCAGCCTGCGGCCGCCCCATTACCTAACCATTACTACAGATGGTCAGGTACTGGATCGTACCCGACTTTTCCCGGCGGTGGGTTTTCTGAACCGGCTGTAATTTTAACAGCCGGTAAGGGAGAACCGGGGCGAACTGGGCTCCCTTCCAGCTTCGGGCCCCGGGCACTTGTCCAGATTTCCCTCATTATAATCCGCATCTGGCTGCGAATAAACTTCATCCCAGGGGGCCGATCTGGATGAAGAAGCAAAGAATCCTGGATAAGTATAAGATTTTTTCCCCCCTGATTTTTGCAGGTAAATTGCAGCTTTTCCGCCACAAAAATGGAACATCTGCTATTTAGTGCTGGTTTTACCTCCCGACTGAATTTAATGGGGAAAACCCGCAACAAAAAAACAGCGATTGCGGAAATACAATTGACATGCTGCAAATTAAAAAGCCGCCCTGCAGGGCAATTTCTGAGCGTTTTTTTCGCTTATCATTTATACAGAGTGTGGATCAGATTTGTTCATATGTCATCCACTCTGCTGCTACTGTATTATGCTGCGGATTTTTCGCAACTAAATGCATTGTGGAAAATCTGTAGTATTTAAGCTGTGTGCGAACTTATCCTTAAAGCGTGTGATTCTGCTCCATACTCCCCCCACCAACGAAGATATTTAGGTCAAATGTCGGTAAGGGGTTAAGACCTCTTCATACAGCACCCAACAGCAGACACTGCATTATGCCGGGAGCTCAGCTTTGTTCTCCTGTAGGGTCCTGGGCACTACCCGGCTGACCGACCTCTAAGTCCACTCCTGCTCCTTCTACTTCTCATAAAGATTCTTCATTTGTGTTCCTCAGGTGGTGCTGGCATCAGTCCCCGGCCGAAACACCTACATGGCCGTAAAAATGATCACTAAACGGGACAATGCGGACGAAATATTGAGAGAGCGGCGGATACTCCTGGCGGCCAGACACTGCCCGTTCCTATGCCACCTCTATGCCGCACATCAGTCTGAGGAGCGGGCATTTTTCATCACGGAGTATCTGTCCGGTGGCAGCCTGGAGGCTTTGATCAGGATGTGCGGCTGCTTGAACATCGGCAACGTAAGGCGAGTAAATAATCAGGAGATTGAGGGGGGTGGAAAGAAGAAAAGGTGAGGGCGGAGGTCAGATGAAGGACAATGTAGAGAATACAGAGAATGCAGAATACAGGCTGCCATAATCAGCGCCTCTTCTCTGCTAGAGACCACACACACTCCATCATAACATATTAGGGAATTGATAGAGGAAGATTTCATGACATTGAGACTCCGCTCTGTTCTCCCCATCAGATTCTACACAGCAGAGATGATATGTGGCCTCCAGTTCCTCCATGGACACAACATCGTCCACCGGTAAGCAGAACTTCCCCCTTCTCTCCGTCTCCTTTACACGCTGGAAATAATGCACCCAGCTTTCCTACACTCCTGAGTGGCTATTCTGCTTGGAGGTGCAGTGACCCATCCCCCGTCTCCTGGATCACTGGGCGAATTTGTCATTCTCTCTTCTTATTTCTTTGCAGAGATCTAAAGCCGGAGAATATAATGTTGGATGCAGATGGCCACGTCCGTATCATCGACCTGGGACTGGCCCAAGATGGCGTCACCGCCTCCAATAAGATCAGTGGAGTGACGGGAACGTTGGATTACATGGCCCCCGAGGTGCTTCTTAGAAAAAAATACGGCACCGCAGTTGACTGGTGGAGCCTGGGGATTGTGGTGTCCAGGATGGCAGCAGGACGCTCCCCCTTTTACAGCGGCCCCGTCAGTCGAATGGCTTTCAAAGCCATCACCACCGCGAAGCCTAAATTTCCAACTTGGCTTAATCCTGACGTGAAACATCTGACCAAGAGACTGGTCCGTAAAAATTCTGAGAGGCGCCTCGGTGTGTGCGGGAACATCAGAGCGCATCCATTCTTCTCCACCATCGGCTGGGAGGAACTGCAGGAGAGGAGGGCACAGCCACCATTTACACCATTTGTGCCCGTTCTGGAGAACCAACATCTGAAGTGGCCAGAGAATAACAAAGCCCTTCACCCCTTGGCCGGGTTCAGCTTCATGTCACCAAGCTGGACCTGATAAGATCTCAGGACAAGGGCCCAGAACTTCATGCCTCCTGACCCGTGCCTCATGTCTCTGCTGCTGTATGTCACCTCGGCTGCCCAGACCATCATCTCTCTCCGTAACATCTTCATGCCGCACCTCTGCCATCTTGCTGCTGCACCAGGGCCTTGACTTGCCATCCTCCAATCCCGGGCAGGCATCTGACATCACTCCAGCCTGAAGATCCTCTACACCCCCCAGGAGCGGCCTGTGCTTAGTTTCCATCTGGAGAGATCAGGAATAATAGCCGCATGTTGTAGTCCTGGGGCCGGAGCGGCCATTATACCTGATCTCACCTCAGCACAGGCCAGGTAAGTAATGCACCCACATTACCCACATACCTAACATCACCCACTTCACCACACTACATGATAAGTATAGGCACCGCAGTACATAATAAGTATAGACATCACACTACATGATAAGTATAGACACCACACTACATGATAAGTATAGGCACCGCACTACATGATAAGTATAGACACCCGCATATAGACACATAGTACATTTAGATTAGACTTTAGCCTTTGATTCTGGGATTATTCTGATCGCCATATTTGGGGTCAGGAAGGAATTTTCCCCCCTTAATATGAGGACAATTGGCTCATTCCTCAAAGGGGGTTTTCGCCTTCCTCTGGATCAACACGGCCTTAAATAGGTTTAGGATTATAGAGTAATAAGTAGTAACACACATAAGTAACATAATATAAATATAGAAAAATAATTTTAAAAAATAATTCTTAATTTAATACAATTTATAGTTTACACATATATAAATACAGTAGTTAATTAAAAATAATAATAAAAAAAAATAAACTAATAACTTTTCCCTAGTCTTTCTCCATATTACACGTTACACTTCAGCCTTTGATCCTGGGATTTATGCCGACCGCCATATTTGGGGTCAGGAAGGAATTTTCCCCCCTAATATGAGGACAATTGGCTCATTCCTCACAGGAGGTTTTCGCCTTCCTCTGGATCAACACGGCCTTTAGATAGGTTTAGGATTATAGAGTAATAAGTAGTAACACACATAAGTAACATAATATAAATATAGAAAAATAATTTTAAAAAATAATTCTTAATTTAATACAATTTATAGTTTACACATATATAAATACAGTAGTTAATTAAAAATAATAATTAAAAAAAATAAACTAATAACTTTTCCCTAGTCTTTCTCCATATTACACGTTACACTTCAGCCTTTGATCCTGGGATTTATGCCGACCGCCATATTTGGGGTCAGGAAGGAATTTTCCCCCCTAATATGAGGACAATTGGCTCATTCCTCACAGGGGGTTTTCGCCTTCCTCTGGATCAACACGGCCTTTAGCTAGGTTTAGTATAATAGATAAATAGATGACACATACATATACACAGTATATAATAATAGTAGTCTTAATACTTATATAATAATTTCCTAATAATAAAATATAACCTTCCCTTATCTATAAATAAAATTCTCCTTTTACCCTCTACATCTTTGTGCTTGTTGTTATTCCCATTGGACGTCTATGTTGTAAATGTTGTATAGGTCTCAATGTCTTATTCTCCAGGTTTTACCCATTTAGAGTGTAGCTAAACGTTTGACAAACTTCTGACATGTCCAAAAAAACACGAAGCGGCGGAGCGATCACACGAACACTTCAGCTGCTTCGTTCTAGCGATTGCTGGGGTCTCAGTGCTCGGACCCCCACAATCCAACCTTCTGACATGTCTTACAGGGGTTGTCAGGTTTTTACAATACCGCGTTTGTTACAATGTATCAGTGCAGGAGAGAGCTGAAGTACAGGCTATTTAGATTGGGGAGGATTATCTAAACTGGATACATTGAATGGGGCACAGTGGGGGATGGAGGATCGGCTACAGTGCTGCCCCCTACAGTCAGGGCCCTCACCTCATGGATGCTCCTGTTACCAGATCCTTCACACCAGAGATCAATATTCATGAAGAAGAAAAATCCGCTGTAGGGACGTCCACACCGAGAGATCCAATAGGACTGGTCTATACAAGGAGTCTTCATATCCGGGGGCATATTTACAGCCATGTTCCCATATAATAAATACTTCATTCCTGTATAGATGAGAAGTTCTACAACTTTATAATATCATTTATGTTTCAATTACTCACCATTTTCAAGATCTGTTTGCTGTCAGTGAATGAGGACGCTCTTGCTCACATTCAGATGCAGTGAACCTGTACATCGCTAGTCCTGCTCTCAGCTAAGAAACATAAAGTAGATTAGGAAATTGTAGATCTTTTCATTTATACAGCGATTAAGCTTTAGTTACATAAAATCGGAAAACACACAGGTATTGGACTCATTATCGGTAGTACTACAGTGATCTGGTGCCCGCAGGTATCTAATGGTAAATACGGCCCTGGTGAGTACCTCACCTTTATGTGTCTATATGTGACAGGGCATAAAATGTCATATAGGAAAAAACTGAAGAAAGAACTTACCACACAGGGATCATATATGTTATGTCGCTGAAAGAAACCTGCAGCATCGGCACCAATGGAACAGGAGGATGAGGAGGACGCCACTCAATGTGCCGTCCATCAACGCCATTGTCCCACGCGTTTCACTCCACCTGTGACTCTGCCGACTAATGTGAATAGTGACTAAAAACAAACACTGACCGGCCTCATCACTAGTCCCTATTGTCTTACAGCCGCCTCCGATAGAGAATTTACCCTAATCCAGTGGTGGTGAACTAACCCTAATCCACTTACAAGTGGTTTTCAGTAGTCAGTGGTACATATAGTATCGAAAGTCTGACGGCCAGTGGTACATAAAGTATCTACAGTCTGGTGATCAAAGGTACATATAATATCCAGAGTCTGGTGGTCAGTGGTATATATAGTATCCAGTCTGATGGCCAGTGGTATATATAGTATCCGGAGTCTGGTAGCCAGTGGTACATAAAGTATCCAGAGTCTGGTGTTAGTGGTATATATACTGTCCAGAGTCTGGAGTATCCAGAGTCTGGTGGCCAATGGTATATATAGTGTCCAGAGTCTGGTGGCCAGTGGTATATATAGTATCCAGAGTCTGATGGCCAGTAGTTGTCACGAAGGGTCTGTACACCCACTAGGCCGTACCGCCTTGGCGGTAAGGCAGCTGGCCAACAGGGAGGCAGGTGAATGTCTATAGTTCTATAGGTACCTGTGGCAGCTCAGACAGCAGCAGGGCATGCTCGGCTGGGACTTAGGTATCAGGCGGACGTCAGGCGAGGTGTAGCAGGTCAGACGTGGATGCAGCACGGCACGACTTTGGCACAGCTCAGTGCGAGACCAGGAAGGTATGGATTGCTAGGAACAGGAACTGGAAACAGGTATAGGGACAGGGACTGGAACAGAAAACACACTAGGAGGCCATCACATAGACAAACGAGGGAACACAACAAAGCTCAGGCATATAACTAGGGGGCTGGACCCCTCTTATAGTCCAGTGTACTAACGGGTCAAAGTTCATCCATGAGGTCCGGTGCGCACGCTGCCCCTTTAAGAGCAGGCACGAGCGTGCGCGCGCACCCTACGGGATCCGGAAGAGGTGAGTGGATGCGAGCGCTGGCGTCTCCTGAGGAGGAAACTGTTGCCAGCGCTTGCCGACTCATGGCTGAGGCTGTCAGGGGGAGGTTACAGCTGGCATCCCGCATCCAGGGACATTACAGTTTACCCCCTCCTACTTCTTCAGAAGAGTAGGGGCATTGAGGTTCTCCTCTGGCTTCCAGGACCTCTCTTCAGGACCAAAGCACCTCCAATCCACCAATCCTTTCACTCTCTTGGTGTCCAAGATCTCCTTGACCTCAAATATGTCCGAGGGCTGGGCTGGGAGTCTTGGAATAGTGGTTTAGGATCACTGGTTTTAGGAGGGAGACATGGAAGGAGTTGGGAATCCTGACAGTAGGAGGCAGCCTAAGCTTGTAGGCGACAGGGTTGATCTGCTGCAGGACTTCGAATGGTCCGAGGAACCTGGGGGCAAATTTACATGACAGCACCCTCGGTCGGATATTCCTGGACAACAGCCAGACCTTAGTGCCAGGAAGAAACAGAGGAGGCTCTCTTCTGCTTGTGTCAGCCTTCCGTTTTATGCGGTCCACTACCATTAGGATGGAGGATCGAGTCTGCTGCCAGATCTGCAAAAAGTCTCTAAACATTGGCCAACTGAGGAGCAGAAGGAAGACCGGTAAGAGGAACGAAGTGGGCCATCTTTGAAAATCGGTCCACCACCACCCAGACAGCACTGCATTGAGCAGAGAGAGGCAGGTCCGTGATAAAGTCCATCGCTATATGCTGCCAGGGAGCATTGGGCACAGGCAGTGGCTGGAGCAGACCAGCAGGTCTGGAGTGGGTGGCCTTGTTGGCTGCACATACAGCACAGGAAGAAACGAAGTCTACAATATCCTTCGGCAGAGTGGGCCACCAGAAATGACGAGTAATCAAATCCCGGGTCTTACGTAACCCCGAGTGACCTGCCAGTCTAGAGAAGTGTCCCCAGCGGAGGATTCTTCCACGATCAGCCAGGTGCACAAAAGTCCTCCTTGGTGGAATGTGCCCCATTTTGCAGGGGATTAACCGAGACAATGCAAGATGGATCGATAATGTTCTATGGACTCTCTATGGTGTCTTCTGTCTCGAAAGACCTGGACAAGGCATCAACCCCCACATTCTTGTCAGCCTGGCGATAATGAAGCTCAAACTGAAACCTTGCAAAGAACAGTGACCACCTGACCTGACGAGGGTTCAGCCGTTGGGTCGTCTGGAGGTAGATCAGATTCTTGTGGTCTGTAAAACTCAAGATCGGATGAGCTGCGCCCTCTAGTAGATGTCTCCACTCCTCCAAAGCCAATTTGATGGCCAGTAACTCCCGATCCCCAATCGAGTAGTTGCGTTCTGTGGAAGAGAAGAGCTTGGAAAAGTATCCACATACCCTTGACTTGCCCTTGGGACCTCTCTGGAACAGGAGTGCACCAGCACCGACAGAGGACAAGTCCACCTCCAACGAGAACTGCAGAGACATCGGGATGATGGAGGATAGAGGCTGACGTGAAGGCACTCTTCAGGCTATTGAATGCGGATTCTGCCTCCGGAGTCCACACCTTGGTGTTCATACCCTTCTTAGTAAGGTTAGAGATCGGAGAAGTCAGAGAGGAGAAGTTCTGGACAAAACTGCCTGTAAAAATTAGCGACTCCCAAAAAGCGCTGTATGGCCCTCAAGCCTTGAGGGCGTGGGCACTCCAGGACAGACTTTACCTTTTCAGGATCTAGCTCGAGACCACGATTCGAGACGATGTAGCCCAGGAAGGGTAGAGCATCTTTGTCAAACACGCACTTCTCCAACTTGGCGTATAGACGATTAACCGTAGCAGAACCTGACGGACATGTCTCTGGTGCGTTATAGGATCTGGGGAGAAAATCAAGATGTCATCAAGGTAGACTACAACACAAACATAGAGGAGGTCACGGAAAATGTCATTCACAAACTCCTGGTAGACCGCGGGAGCATTGCACAGGCCGAAGGGCATTACTAGATACTCATAGTGTCCATCACGGGTGTTAAATGCAGTCTTCCATTCATCACCCTGGCGAATCCAGACTAGGTTGTAAGCCCCACGCAGGTCTAGTTTAGAAAAAAAAATTGCACCACGTATACGATCAAACAGTTCAAATATCAGTGGCAATGAATATTTATTCTTCACCGTGATCTGGTTGAGACCACGGTAGTCGATGCATGGACGAAGAGAGACATCTTTCTTTTTGACGAAGAAGAACCCGGCTCCTGCCGGGGAGGAAGACTTTCGTATGAAGCCTCTTTCTAAGTTCTCTTTCACATAGGAGGACATGGACAGAGTCTCTGGCAAGGAGAGAGGATATACCCTACCACGGGGAAGGGATGCACCAGGAATCAGTACCATAGGGCAGTCATACGCCCGATGTGGGGGCTATGTCTCCGCCTCCCTCTTGCTGAAGACGTCCGAAAAGGCAGCATAATGACCCGGCAATCCTGCCAATGACCGAGGCAGCGAAAGCTGAGCCGAATGAATCTTCACCAGGCAACGACCTTGGATCTCTCCAGAATTCCAGTCCAGAACTGGTGCATGCAGTCGGAGCCAAGGCAGGCCCAGCAACACAGGGTTAACAGCTTTGGGCAGGACATAGAATGACAGAAGTTCAGAGTGAAGGGCTCCCACTTGGAGCCTCAGCGGCTTGGTCACAGCTATAACTGGGTCTGGCAGAGGAAGCCCATTCACTGAGGCAATTGTCAACGGGCTCTCCAGAGGGGTGGTGGGTAATTGCAGAAGGTCCACCAGATCTCTGCGGATGAAATTAGCAGCGGATCCAGAGTCCAGATACGCAGAGACCTGATGCGTTTTCTCGCCGGACACTATGGTCACAGGTATGGACTATTTAGACGGAAGTCCATCTTTACCCAAGGTCGTCACTCCAAGCAACCCTAGGTTTTGGGATCTTTGGAGGCACAGGTGCACAAGATGGCCATCGAGACCGCAATAAAGACAGAGTCCAGATGTGCGTCTGCGTTGCCTCTCTTGGGTAGATAACTTATACTGGTCCATTATTACCGACTCCTTAGGAGGATCGACATCTGAGGACAGCAGGGGTTGCTGCAAAGTAGGGACCAGACTAGGAAGAGCTCCCTCCCGTTGAACCTCTTGGAGGCGTTCACGGATCCGTATATCAATCCGGGCAGACCGAAGAATGAGGTCATCCAGGGTAGACGGCAGATCCCGGGCGGCAAGTTCGTCTTTAATTCTGAAAGATAGTCCATGCCAGAATGCAGCCACCAGAGCCTCATTGTTCCATAACAGCTCTCCCTTCAGGGTGCGGAAGTGGATGGTGTACTCACTGACGGTGGTGTCTCCTTTGCGCAGGTTAATCAAAGAGGCCGCTGCACATGAGACCTGTCCAGGTTCCTCAAACACCATGCGAAAAGTCAGGAGGAAGGCAGGGAAGTCACGGGTCTCTGGTCCTTGTCTCTCCCAGATAGGGTTCGCCCATGCAAGAGCCTTGCCAGTGAGGTGAGAGATAATAAAAGCGACCCTGGCACCATCAGACGAAAATGTCCTAGCATACAGGCTGAAGTGGATCTTGCATTGATTAAGAAAACCACGACAGGTACTTGCTTCTCCATCATAGCGGTCAGGAAGTGGCAAAGAAACAGGTGGGTCAATACTGTCAAGAGGTGTAGTTTGAGGATCAACATTGCCAGGAGGTGTAGTAGGAGGAACGGCAGCTTGTGCCTCCTGCCGACGTGCAAGAATGTTCAACGCTTGGAGTTGGTGCTGTCGAGACCGGAGGTCCAGCATATCTGCTCGCATCTCCTGTGACGTTGTCATAGTCTTGAATCGACCAGCGGGGTCCATGGCCTGAGTGTACTGTCACGAAGGGTCTGTGGACCCACTGGGCCGTACCGCCTTGGCGGTAAGGCAGCTGGCCAACAGGGAGCAGGTGAGAGTCTATAGTTCTATAGGTACCTGTGGCAGCTCAGACAGCAGCAAGGCAGGCTCGGCTGGGACTAGGCAGCAGGTAGACGTCAGGCGAGGTGAAGCAGGTCAGACATGGATGCAGCATGGCACGACTTTGGCACAGCTCAGTGCTAGACCGGCAATCTATGAAATGCTAGGAACAGGAACAGGGACTGGAACAGGGACTGGAGCAGGGACTGGAACAGGTAACACACTAGGAGGCCATCACATAGACAAACTAGGGAACACAACAATACTCAGGCATTGAACTAGGGGGCTGGACCCTCTTATAGTCCAGGGTACTGACGGGTCAAAGTTCATCAACTAGGTCCCCTTTAAGAGCGGGCACGAGTGTGCGCGCGCACCCTACGGGATCCGGCTGAGGTGAGTGGACGCGAACGCTGGCGTCTCCTGAGGAGGAGGCTGGGGCCAGAGCTTGCCGACTCATGGCTGCGGCTGTCAGGGTGAAGTTGGAGCTGACAGCTCGCAGCCACGGACATTACAGTATCTCTTTGTGGCTACTCTTTATCCATGTTCAAGCCTTGTATCACCCATGGTTCCAGCATGATGAAGAGTCCACGTTGGTTAATTGACCTACACACACCCCAGAGGAAAATCTTATGTTCTAACTAAGCAGGGGTGGGGCTATATGGGGTTCAGAGGTCGTAGTCACACTCAGGGCCAGGTGTCAGTGGAAGTCTAAAGAACCCTCTGACCCAAAAGATGACCTGGCCTGCCAGCATTGGGGCCCAAGAGCTTTAAGTTACACCTTTGTAACCAAGATGAGGTACATTGGCCCTACATCATGTACAGTAACCATGAAATGATGGGTCCATTTTGGAGCAAAAGATATGTCCTACCATTAGAAGACAGATGTACCGCATACATAACTTAGGCCTCGTTCACATCTGTGTTGGGGTCCCATTCTGATGTTCCGTCAGAACGGGACCCTGAACTGACACAAACTGACACAAACGGAAATCTCTTTCCGTTTGTGTCTGTTCAGGGTCCCGTTCTGACAGAAAGCTCTGTCGGAACGTCTCTGGTTTCCGTTTATGCCGGAGGAACATCAGAACGGGACCCCAACGCAGATATGAACGAGGACTAACTAGGTAAGTTGCTGATGTCTTATGGAAATATTTACAGTACGAATTTTACTAAATAAAACAAACTTTAATTAAATAAAAATAAATAAGTATAATATATATTTTTAAAATAATACATAAAAATAAAATAATATATGTAAAAACATATAAATCATATATTGACAGACATTAAAGGTTGGTCTTGAGTGAAAATAAATTATTAAATAAAAAAGAAACATTTCATAAAAATACAAAAATTATATAGAAAAACTATATAAACAGTATATTTGTATACATTAAGAGCTGCTTATAGGTGAATGGCCGATGTAGCCACACCCCCTTTTGTGAAGTCACGCCCCATTTCACAACATTTTGGGCCTTTTTGTGACTTTTCTTTGCCAGAACACTTATAAATTCCTCCCTATATGTATAATCAGCAGAAAAGTTGCAGTCTAAGGAGGTCAGTGATTGAATGATGGATCCATATGCATGATAAATATATAGTTGCCACCTGTAACGGCTTCCCAGAGGATGTGCTATAGACCATGTGCACAGGCCGCAGGGCATTAAGATTAAAGGGTCCATGTGATAAGATCTTTAATCTCGGCCACAGCTGTTTTGATGCTGTAAACAGCTCTGATAGCCGCTAAAGCTGCAGTGTTGTCAAATCTAAATAGAGGAAACTCTGCGGAGGTCCTAAACAGGCCTGGACTTTTGATGCGAGGAAATTAGCATCTTCATTTTTATTATGTGAGTTTTTAAACAGGATGGAAGCCGAACAGAACAACAAATGGCAAAAAAAAACTAAAATTTCCACACGTCACATTAACCCTGTCACAAGGTAGACATTTAGTGGAATATGCTTTACTTTACTTGGGGGGTGGGTAGGGAGGTTACAAAAAATTCTCTGACATAATGTATTGCTTACATATACAACTTATTCAGCATTCCAACCAAGCTCCAGTTTAAAGGATGCAACAAATTTTTATTTTTGTATTTTGTATTTCAAATCTTAAATAATCTTAAATCTCACGAAGAAAAAAGAAGAGGGTGCAGTGATCAATTGATCGCCGCGATCAGTTACGGCTGCAGGGAAAATGTAGCAATACATGTCGGCAATACAGGGGCAGACAAACCAAATGTGTCCCCTGTGCAGCTGGGAAGTGTATGTACTCCATTCATGTCTCATACTTACTGGTGGATAGGCACTCCACCATGAATGAGGTGGTCTATGATACGTTTTCCTGACGAAGGTAGCGAAACGCGCGTCTGGGTGTTTCCTCGGAACTGAGACTGTCATCTACCAGCATGTCCACCATAGGTAAACCACTTAAATATTGATATCCATTGCCATTGTGTTATTATCATTATGCAATAATCCTATGGTGTAACCTGAGAGACCATAAGCTAGATACTTTGTCTCTGGTGCAAACATTTAACTTTATTATTGGTCTTTTTCAATTGACTATTAACTTCATTATATCATGGTGGAGTTCTTTGTCCGAGGTTGTTTTTTATTACATGTTTTTTAACTATTGTATGTAATTGTGTGAGGGGGGGGGTTATTCCCGTAACGGGACAATACAGATTTGTATTTTTGGAAATTTAGAAATACTTTTCTGTCATTTTTGTTTAGACATTTTTTGGTCTATAATAAGCACCTAGCTATCAGCAAAAGTTGGAAAGCAAGGGGCTCATATACTATCCCAGCACAGGAGCCCTCTGTTGTTGAAGTACGACCCAGGTCCGTACATGTCGGGTCCGCAGGAGCAACTGGGCCCTGCCCCCTCAATCGGGGATATGGACAGGGGTCATCATAGTCAGAAACCCCTTTTAATAGGCTAACTTCCCAAAATTTAGAAAGTTATATGTTCAGAAAATGGAAGAGGGGACAGAAATAACCAATTAGAAGACGGCTGTGATTAAAAAAATAATTATATGGGCTAGACAAAAATAAAATAAAAAAATTGGCTCCATGCCAACTCCTTTTAGATCTAAATTACTGAAAACAAGAAAATAATAAAAAGTGAAAAAACTTCTACTCTGTGAAAAAACTGTACTTGAAAATCAAACCTCCACTACAAATTAAAGAAAAAATAATAATAAAAATAATTATATATATATATATATATATATATATATATATATATATATATATATATATAAATTGGCAAAAAAGCAGCACAGTTATCCCAATAGGAAGAGGGTGCAAGCGAAATCCTTGTTCGGACACGTGATCAGTAATACGAGGCAGCGCTTCCTTTTCAGTGAAAACTAGATAAATTTATTCACCACCGCATGTGACGTTTCAGCCCTACTCTATGGGGCCTTGCTTGAGAGTGGTTGGGTGCGCAAAAAAAATAAAAAAATGCTCCCAGGCTCATGTGAAGAGCGCAGGAAACAAGACATTGACATAATTAATTTATGATTTTCATTCTTTATTTGTATTTTTTGTATATATATATATATATATATATATATATACATATATATATATATATATATATACATATATACATATATATATATATATATATACATATATATATATATATATATATATATACATATATATATATATACATACATATATATATATATATATATATATATATATATATATATATATATATATATATATACATATATATATATGACAAAAAGAATTGAGGCAGCACTCCACTTAGAATAAAGCAAAAGTTGTGTTTATTCACCCCAACAGCGACGTTTCGATCTGTCTCACTGGGACCTTTCTCTATCCTTGGGAAAGATCATTAAGTAGAGTGCTGCTTCACTTATTTTTGTCATATATATATATATACATACTTTGTAACAAAAAAAGTAAAAACAAAAGATGCAAATAAAGAATGAAGATCATAAATGAAACATGTCATTGGTCCTCTTGCAAATCAAAGATTACAGCCACATTCCAGTTTTATGAGTCTGGCTTACAATGTGTATGATCAGCTTAGTCTACATGTCTTAAATCATAGCAAAAGTCTTTATTGCCTTTATCACCGGGTTCATATGAATGTTTTATTTATATTTGTAAAATGTTCTTAAAAGTGCACTTTACACTGTAAATAAATTGCACTTGGGAGGTGTGAAGACATCTCATTTTTAGGATAGGTTAAGGTCTGGTTTGTATCATCCAAAAATATTATTTTTTTTTATTCTTATTTAAGCCCAATTTTTTTTTTTACTTTTTTTTATAGTATTATTTTTTTTCTTATTTTATTTGTTTTTATTATTTCATGTATTAATTTTATGTTACAATTTAGTGATTTATTCTTCATTTGTTTATTTTACCTTTTTCTTTGTTTTATAAACTTTTTTATGTTATTTAAATCATTTAATGTATTTATTTATTTATTTTTTTACAATTTAGTGATTTATTCTTAATTTATTTATTTTACACTATTGGTGCTCAGGTTAGCAGGGAACACATGAATTCTAGGTTCCCTGCTGTCCCTATATAGAGATCACTGCTAACCTAATGGGGACAGCCAATTTTATCACTATTACCTGTGGTCTGTATACACAAACATGCAGAAAAGATGCAGATCTCGTCTTTTCTGCATGGGCCCGAGCCCTTCTGCACAGGGAATCTCTATGATGTCATTAATGATGTCACAAGCTTCCCTAGCAAGCCCCCAAATGCAAAAGCAGCACATCTCCATTCAAGAACACAGCACTCATATTTTTTATGGTTTTTAGTGATAGGGAACTGATTCCTGACGATGGCACTGTGTAGGATAGGGCATGCCATCAAAGGCAACACATATAATAGAGGGGGAGGACGACAAGGGGTTAAAATGTGTTAGCATGAGTGTGTGTGGAGACACCTAGAAACCAAAATCAAAGCATCTCTTTATGGTTGTGTTTATTTTTTTCTTGTATTGTTGGATAATATTGAACAATTAAATATGATTTTTTTTGGTGAGAATATTGAAAAAAAAAATTTTTTTAATTATGTTTTACAATTTACCTATTTCAAGAAGTTTCCCCTTTTATTTCCTAGGTCAATGGAAGATCAAAAGATCTCCCTTAGGCCCTGTTCACACGGAGTTTTTTTTACGAGTTTTTGGGGGCAGAAACCGCGCCAAAAAACTCCTCAAAAACCGCCCGAAAATGCCTCCCATTGATTTCAATGGGAGGCAGACGAGTTTTTTTACCACGAGTAAAAAAAAACTTGTCGTGGTAAAAAGAAGCAACATGACCCATCTTGAGGCGGTTTGCGCCTCCAAAACCCCATTTCAATGAGTCAGAAAGAGGAAAAAAAAACCTCGACGAGAGTTTTGACGAGTTTTTGTCAAACCACTGTGCAAAAACCTACTGGAGCAGTTTTTGCAGGAGGAATTTTCCTCCTGCAAAAAACTCCGTGTGAACACAGCCAACATTTTCTACCCTTTATTTAATCAATAATATTGAACAATTAAAAAAAATTTAGTGGGAATATTTTGTTTGTTATGTTTTTGAGATTCCCCAAATAATTTTTTCAAAATAGACATGACTAAGAACATCTATAATTTATTACAATTCCTGTATACTGGTGATAGTAAATTCAAGTCAAACTTAAAAATTTAAGCCCTTCGGGACTGAGCAATTTTTGAATTTTGATTTTCGTTTTTCACTCCCCGCATTCCAAGAGCCATAACTTTTTTTATTTTTCCATCAATAGAGCGGTGTGGGGGCTTATTTTTTTTCCGTGAGGAGCTGTAGTTTCTATTGGTATCATTTATAGTTCCATATAATGCACTGGGAAACTGAAAAAAAATTATTTGCGGGCTGAAGTTGGAAAAAACTGCCATTTCTCAATTGTTTTTTGGGTTTCATTTTTATGTCTTTCACCGTGCGGTAAAAATGAAAACTTATCTTTATTCTGTGGCTCAATATGATTACGGTGATACCAAATTTATGTAGTTTTTTTTATATTTCACTACTTTTATTGATAAAAAACTTTTAGTTAAAAAAAATGTTTTGTGTCGCCACATTCTGAGAGCCAGAACTTTTTTATCTGTTCGTCGATTGAGCGGTGTGAGGGCTTATTGTTTGCGAGACGAGCTGTAGTTTTTATCGGTACCATTTTTTGGTACATAGAACTTTTTTGATCACTTTTTATTAAAAAAATGTTGGCATTTTACATTTTTCTTTTTTACGGCGTTCACTGTGTGCATGAAATAACGCTATATTGTAATAGTTCAGACTTTTACGGACGCAGCAATACCAATTTTGTTTACTTTTTTTATTTTTTACATTACTTTAGGGGAAAAATGGGAAAAGGTTTCTTCTTTTTAAACTTTTAATATTTAAATTTTTTTTCACTACTAAAAAGTTTTTTCACTTTTTTTTACATACTTTATTAGTCCCCCTAGGGGACTTGAACCAATGTATCGTCAGTATATTGTCATTTTTACAGGCATCTGTTAAGCCCTGCTTAGGGGACCTGAACCATTGTATCGTCAGTATATTGTCATTTTTACATGCATCTGTTAAGCCCTGCCACAGGCAGGGCTTAGCAGAGGCAGAGTGAAGGCAGTCCTGGGGGCCTTCATTTGGCCCGTGGGCTGCCATGACAACCGTCGCCACCCCCCATCTCGAGCTGTCAGAGGGGGCCACCCCCTTCTTTTTAACACCTCAGATGCTGCGGTCGCGATTGACTGCAGCATTTGATGGGTTAAACAGCCAGGAACAGCGCGATCGTTGCTCCTTGCTGTTAGTCCTGGGTGTCGGCTGTACAATACAGCTGACACACGGAGCATATGGAGCGCGCTCAGCGCGTGAGTGCGCTCCAAACATCACCCCGTGCACCCGGACGTAATAGCACGTCTGTGTGTGCGAAGGGGTTAAGGATGCCTTCACAATATGCCGTTTTTTAAGCAGTTCATGCTGCAGTTTTTTTGGGTTGTGTCTGGTTTTACTGCTCAGCTCCATTGAAGTGAATAGGGCTGAGGTGCAATACAACGCACAACTTGTGAACAGGCGCGGCAGCGTCCGGAAGAAAGCAGCCATGTTTTTCTAATCCTGGACAACTCCTTGAATTGTTTTGCTGGTGGATATAGCTGAGAAGATTATGTTACTTGATGTGAAAATTATTTAATATAGTTGGTGATTTGTCCGCTAATAATTTTTTGGAAATATATTTTTTCTTAATCTTATCTAAAAAACAATTTAAGAATTATACTATTAATTTCCAAAGTGCATGGAAAATAAGTTTTTCTCCGTTTTCAGTTGTTTTTAGAAACTTTTTTTTTTTTCCAGAATAGCACCACCTATTTTCCGAAAATATACCACTTAATTTTTTTGGTTAGGTGCATATGTAATTCAAATAAAGAGAAATTTAAAAGAAATGCATGTTTGCCAATTTCAATATATGAATATATATATATATATATATATATATATATATATATATATATAAATAAAAGATTAAACGCTACTCTATACAGCTCCAGTGAAAAGGAAGGCACAATAAATAAATAAATACAATAATAAAAAAATAATTATAATATTATCATAAATACAATTTCTTTTTAGTCTTAAAAGTTGTTTTAATTTCTAACACAATTTTTTTTTCCTTGTATTCTTGTTTTATACAGTATTTATCAGTATATATATATATATATATATATATATATATATATATATATATATATATATATATATATATAAAAACATACACATATTATCTATCTATTTAATACCAATCTATCTAATTCATGTATATCCATCTATCTATTGATCTCATATCTTTCTATCTCATTATCTATCTATCTATCTATCTATCTATCTATCTATCTATCTATCTATCTATCTATCTATCTATCTATCTATCTATCTATCTATCTATCTATCTATCTATCACATATCTATCTATCTATCTATCTCATATCTATCTATCTCATATCTATCTATCTATCTATCTATCTATCTATCTATCTATCTATCTATCTATCTATCTATCTATCTATCTATCTATCTATCTATCTATCTCATATCTATCTATCTATCTATCTATCTATCTATCTATCTATCTATCTATCTATCTATCTATCTATCTATCTATCTATCTATCTATCTATCTATCTATCTATCTATCTAATATCTATCTATCTATCTATCTATCTATCTATCTATCTATCTATCTATCTATCTATCTATCTATCTATCTATCTATCTATCTATCTATCTATCTATCTATCTATCTATCTATCTATCTAATATCTATCTATCTATTGATCTCATATCTTTCTATCTCATTATCTATCTATCTATCTATCTATCTATCTATCTATCTATCTATCTATCTATCTATCTATCTATCTATCTATCTATCTATCTATCTATCTCATATCTATCTATCTATCTATCTATCTATCTATCTATCTATCTATCTATCTATCTATCTATCTATCTATCTATCTATCTATCTATCTATCTAATATCTATCTATCTATCTATCTATCTATCTATCTATCTATCTATCTATCTATCTATCTATCTATCTATCTATCTATCTATCTAATATCTATCTATCTATCTATCTATCTATCTATCTATCTATCTATCTATCTATCTATCTATCTATCTATCTATCTATCTATCTATCTATCAATTCAATTCAATTTCAATTCAAAGAAGCTTTATTGGCAGGACCAAATACATATTAGCATTGCCAAAGCAAGTAAGAAGTAAGGGAATGAGGGATAGGGACTGAGGGCTTGGGGATAGGGACACATCTAGGGTCGGGGTTATACAAGTCCATGGCATATCATGTCTCTCTCAGTTTATGGCATGCAGTGACATATTGTGCCGCTGTGCCCACTGTGGTTTCCTCTTCACCCAGCAGGATGTAGAGTTTCTCTTGCTCTTCCATGGAGCTGAAGTCCGGTAAGAGATCAGAGAGTCTCCTGAAGTGAGTGTCCCTCACTGCTGAGTATTTGGAGCAGTGTAGCAGGAAGTGGGTCTCATCCTCCACGGCCTCCTGGTCGCACTGTTGGCACAGTCGGCTCTCCCTGGGCTTGTAGTTCTGTCTGTGGCGCCCGGATTCGATGAGCAGGTTGTGGGCGCTCAGTCTGTAGCGGCTCAGGATCTGTCTGTCTCTGGGGTTTGGCAGTTTCTCCAGATATGGCGCCAGTTTATATTCCCGCTGTAGACTCCGGTATATTGTCAGTTTCTGGGATGTCTTTATGTCGTTCCTCCAGTCACTGATATATTCCTCTTGGCCTTTGTTTATTGTCTTCTTGATTTCGGCTTTTGTGAGGCCGCGCTGGGTGACATTTTCTTCAGGCCGGGTCAGGGTGAGATGTTCTGGGGGGCCTGGTTTACCTGGGACCCCTTGGTGTAACAGGGCTTTATGGTGATAGGAACTTTGCCTGCTGCTGTGTAGATGGGCCCAGAATGATAGCGCCCTCTTCTGGATTGTGAGGTGTAGTGGGAATCTGCCCAGTTCTGCCCGACAGGCACTATTTGAGGTGCTCCGATGGACTTGGAGAAGGTGTTTGCAGAATTCTAGGTGGAAGATTTCTGTTGGGCTGGAATCCCACCTTGACCAGTCTGGGTATGTGTCCGGACCCCAGACTTCACTGGCATACAGGAGGATTGGGGAGATGATGGAGTCAAAGATTTTCAGCCAGACCGTCACTGGTGGTTTGAGATGATAGAGTTTTCGTCTGATGGCATAGAAGGTTTTGCACGCCTTGTCTTTCAGAATCTCTATGGCTTGTTTAAAGCTTCCTGATTGGTTGATTTCTAGGCCCAGGTAAGTGTACCTGTCGGTCGCTGTGATTGTGGCGTTATTTAGTGTGAAGGTCGGGTGCCTGGGGGATTTTGAGTTTCTCTTCTGGAACACCATGATGTTGGTTTTCTTGGCATTGATGGGTAGTGCCCACGTGGAGCTGAATTTTTCTAGGATTTGCAGGTTGTCTTGGAGACCTTTCTCGGTTGGTGATAGTAACAGAAGGTCATCTGCATACAGCAGGAATTTCACCTGGGTGTCATGGAGGGCGAGACCTGGTGCTGAGGAGGATTCCAGAGCTGTGGCCAGTTCATTGATGTAGATGTTGAAGAGCGTTGGACTGAGGCTGCAGCCTTGTCTGACTCCTCGGCTCTGCTGGAAATCAGCCGTTCTTCTCCCGTTCACCTTCACGCTGCATCTGTTCTCTGTGTAGGAGCTTCTGATGACGTCATAGGTTTTACCTCCTATTCCGCTCTCCAGCAGTTTCAGGAATATGCCCAGGTGCCACACTGAGTCAAAGGCCTTCTATCTCTCTCATATCTATCTATCTATCTATCTATCTATCTATCTATCTATCTATCTATCTATCTATCTATCTATCTATCTATCTATCTATCTATCTATCTATCTATCTATCTATCTATCTCATATCTATCTATCTATCTCATATCTATCTATCTATCTCATATCTATCTATCTATCTATCTATCTATCTATCTATCTATCTATCTATCTATCTATCTATCTATCTATCTATCTATCTATCTATCTATCTATCTATCTATCACATATCTATCTATCTATCTATCTATCTATCTATCACATATCTATCTATCTATCTATCTATCTATCTATCTATCTATCTATCTATCTATCTATCTATCTATCTATCTATCTATCTATCTATCTATCTATCTATCTATCTATCTATCTATCTATCTCTCTCATATCTTTCTATCTATCTATCTATCTATCTATCTATCTATCTATCTATCTATCTATCTATCTATCTATCTATCTATCTCATATCTATCTATCTATCTCATATCTATCTATCTCATATCTATCTATCTATCTATCTATCTATCTATCTATCTATCTATCTATCTATCTATCTATCTATCTATCTATCACATATCTATCTATCTATCTATCTATCTATCTATCTATCTATCTATCTATCTATCTATCTATCTATCTATCTATCTCTCTCATATCTTTCTATCTATCTATCTATCTATCTATCTATCTATCTATCTATCTATCTATCTATCTATCTATCTATCTATCTATCTATCTATCTATCACATATCTATCTATCTATCTATCTATCTATCTATCTATCTATCTATCTATCTATCTATCTATCTATCTATCTATCTATCTATCTATCTATCTATCTAATATCTATCTATCTATCTATCTATCTAATATCTATCTATCTATCTATCTATCTATCTATCTATCTATCTATCTATCTATCTATCTATCTATCTATCTATCTATCTATCTATCTATCTATCTATCTATCTCTCTCATATCTATCTATCTATCTATCTATCTATCTATCTATCTATCTATCTATCTATCTATCTATCTATCTATCTATCTATCTATCTATCTATCTATCTATCTCATATCTATCTATCTATCTTTCTATCTCATATCTATCTATCTATCTATCTATCTATCTATCTATCTATCTATCTATCTATCTATCTATCTATCTATCTATCTATCTATCTATCTATCTATCTATCTATCTATTATCTATCTAGGTGTTTTAAAATTAAATTGGAAAAATGTAATTATATTTTTAATTGAGATTCTTCTCTTAAGGCGGGATTCACACGACCGGGTCGTTCCCGAGCCCGAGTGTCGGCCGGTAAAATCGGCCATTCTGCCCGGCCGGTTTGCATAAAGTTATGCATCCGTGCCGGGCCGGGCAGATCCGGACAGTGACATCAGCGGCAACTCCTGAAGGGGAATCCCCATGTGTTCGGGGATTCCGCTTCAGGAGTTTCCCCTGATGTCACTCCCCAGATATGGACAGAGACATCAAGCGCTCTGTCCAGGAGCGGAATCCCCGAACACACGGGGATTCCGCTCCTTCAAGGAGCTAAAGTGCGGCTAGCACATAGCAGAGCGGGGAGATACCTCCCCGCTCTGCTATAGTGGCGTCGCTACAGTAGTAGCAGCAGCAGCAGCTGCTGCAGCTGCTAGCGGCGCCATCAAAGGTGTCGCCGGGCCAGGGCGCTTTTTAAACAAGCAGGAGAAGGGAGCCAGCGCAGCGCTCCCTTCCACCTGCTGTAAACCCCGGCCCTGCCACACCGTGTACAGCGATGCCATTCGTCAGAATGGCATCAACTCCTCCTCCTCACATGCACTCTGCGCTGTGAGGAGGAGGAGATAGAGCGCAAGAGCCGGAAAACCCGGCCGTCACTCGGGACACATCCCGGTGATGGCCGGGTATTACCCGGCCCCATAGACTTCTATGGGAGCCGGGCGGCCGGGTACCCGGGCGAAAATAGAGCATGTCCTATTTTTTGACGGGCGGTTTTCCCGGCCGTCAAAAAATCGGTCGTGTGAATAGCCCCATTAGGGGTCTATTATTCCTAATGCAGCCGGGTGCCGGCCGATTTATGAACGGCCGGCACCCGGCCGGGAAACCCTGCCGTGTGAATGAGGCCTTAATGTAAAAAGTTTTAACAAGTCGGATAAAGTATAACACAAAAAAACAAACAAAAAACAAAGGAATACGATGTCTTGAGAATAATTTATTAGCGCATAGTTAACTTGCAAACAATTAATTGCTTATCCTGTAAATTGCCTGCAGTTGACCTGCTATTTGTGTCACACAGAGGCATGTATGTTCCCACAGGACTCTTCAAATTTCAGCTTGAGCCCCTTCGGAAGAATATTGTAGATGAGATGCAAATGATAGAAATGGCCAGGTCTATTTGCAGATATAGTCCTGTGTTAATAGCGCGCTCTGTCTTGAGTTACTGACAAATGAAATACCCTGGCCTTGGCTGAGTGACTTTCCACTGTGGAAATTAGAAAGTATGATAGAGATAACAGGTGAGGACCTAAAATGTAATCTAGAAATAAAATGGAAGACAACGCAGGCAAAAAATAACTGAACAGCATTATTTTACATGAACAATAGCTCCAGATATATTTTCTCTGTAACAACATTTTTTTTTGTTAAAACAGTCCCTCCACGATAACCTGTTTATAATCTATGGTGTAACATGTAAGCAAGTGTTTAATTTCCCTGTAGTGCCATCACAGGGGAAATGAGGTATTACATGTTGTCCATTGCAATTAAGGCCCCATGCTCATGAACGTGCTTTTGCAGCCACAAATCCACGGGGGAATTGCGGCCCCATTCATTCCTATGGGGCCATGCACACGACCGTGGTTTTCACGGTCCGTGCGTGGCCCCAGAGCCCGGACCACAGAAAGAACGGGCAAGCCTTATTACGGCCGTGTTCTGCGGTCCGGGCTCATTGAAAATAACGGCCGCAGCCATGTGCACAGCCTGCGATTTGCGGGCAGCTCGCCTCTGTCACTCCGTGGCCGGCCGACGCGGAAATCACGGCTGTGCACATGGCTACGGTCGTGTGCATGAGGCCTTAAGGGTTGTCTATGTAACGCCGCAAGGACATGCCGGGTCCTCCAGAGCAGGAGACACTCTTTATGGCTTATAGCTGTTCTCTGTTTTGGATAATAGAGGAGGGTCCTGACATTAGGTCCGAATTCCCTAATAGGATTGAGGTGCAGAGCCCAAGGGAGCGGTGCATGACACAAGGATTCAAAGAATATCAAAGAAGAAAACTCTGCGTCATCACAGTGCAAACAAAGGGACATGACTGTACATTATGGTATAAAAAAATACTTAAAAGATAAAAAAAAGAAATAAAATTAACAATCATAACAAATTAGACAAATATAATACATACAAAATACAATACATTTTTTTTTTGGAGGAAGCAAAAACTGAAAATGCTCTTGGTTTGTAAGGTTAAAATTGTCTCAGTCCCAAAGGGGTTGTTTAGTTTAGAAAACCCATTTTCTTATATCCTATTATGGAGTTCTGGTGGGTCCTCTATTCAGGATGATTTTGTTTTGGCCTGAGTGGAGAGAGGTTACAAAGAGTCTTTCAATGGAGGACCTGTCCTGTGTAATGTCCTGTATTACACAAACAACCCATCGATTTGAATGTTCACTGTGTAATGCCTCATTTCCCCTGTGGTGGTGCTGCAGGGAAAGTGAATACTTACTGCCAGGTTTCTCCACAGATTACAGCTGATCGCTGGTGGTCCCAGCAGGAGGACACTGTATAATCAGCTTATTGTCAGGAGACCCTTCTAACAAGTAGGAATTATCCAAAGCAGAGAACCCCTTTAAGGGGTTAAGAAACTTTTCATAAATCAATTGGAAGAAAAAACTTATGGATCCATTTTTCGTATGAAAATGAAATGGGGTATAGATAAAAAACGGATGCATTTTGTTGCAACGTCCATTTACTATAAGCAGGAGCATTGCATTTCTGAGAATAACTCTGCTGTGTTAAGGAGCCTGGGGATCTCCTGGCACAGGACATGGCACTATAGATTGTGTGAGTAAATATGTCGCAATTTACATGATATAATGGAACTTTTTAAGCTTTGGGACTATTTACTGGGGAAATGGCGATAAGGAAATACCTTACAAATCCCAGTATGTTACCTGAGGATGTGGAAAAATCCCCCCAGTCCCCGGACTACTTCCAAGACCTTGCGTTGTTGTTCTGGCAGGTGCCTGGCCACGCTTAGTACACATAATGGATAAATAGGGGGCCAGGCTTATGGTGAAATAGTAGGGGAATTAGAATTCCGGATATAGACCCTCAACTAATGGAGAGACAAAAGTTACTGGTAATCCCACCTAAACAATAAGAGAGCGCTCGATAGGATGTAGGAGGTCTCTTCAACCAGCAATGATTTGGCTCTGTCAATATTTCAGGTTTCCTGAGGATGCATCTGATATCACAAGTCATTGGCGCACTTACTTTAAACGCATTTCCAGGGATATTAAAATAGTTAGGAGGGCGTTCACGTCTTCATATCGTTTTGTACAGTATTTGGATGCTATAACCAGTGTCCAGTTTCATCCTGTTCTGAGAGAGAGAGAGAGAGAGAGCGAGCGAGCGAGAGAGAGAGAGAGAGAGAGAGAGAGACGAGACGAGACACAGTATTATTATTTGGACTCGCTCTACTGACACTGCTTATTGGGGTTACACTGCAGGCAGTATTGTTATTTGGGCTTATTTGGTTGGCACTGTTTATTGGGGCACACTGCAGACAGTATTTTTATTTGTGTTCACTCTGTTGGCACTGTTTACATGGGACACTGCTGGCAGTATTATTTATTAGCACAATCTTCTGGCACTGTTTATGGAGGGCACTTTTCTGACTCTGTTCATAAGGAAACTTTCCTGGCCCCACTTATGGGGGGCACCCTGCTAGCTCTGGTTATGGTATCACTCTGCTTTTAATAGTGACACTTTAGCTGGTGTTATGAGGTGGGGTCTTTAATTAAAAGCGGGGTTTACATAGAAAAAAATTGTGCCCACTATTGTCTCCCTGAAGCTGAAGTAGGCAATTACGCTGTAAGTATGCCCCTGTCTTGACTATATTCTATCCTAGGAGCCGTGAAATAGATTAAGTCTTCTTTACAATACATCCAAATATTTTTGAGTCTAAAATAAGAACGCTTTGATTTCTACAAGGTGTTCAGGATAAGCACTTGAGTCTTGTGAAACTTCAGCACCACTCCAGTCTTAGGAAACATAACAACGGTGGACTTGGCACACTTTGTGGAGAATCAACGTAGCTGCCAATCAGGAAGAAAATATTTGGCTTTGTAAACAGCAGCCGCTCTCCGGGAAATGCAGAGATTTGTCAATAACAAGTGAATCAAAGGGATTTAATGCACATTTAGTGCTGGGTATTGACTGCAGGGACTACAGGGACAGATCTAATTGATTATAGGTCGACAAGCATGTTCTTGATTTGTGTCAGTGAAGAAATTTGCGGAATTTGTAAATCGGTATATGCACATTTTGCTGATGAGCTGACAGTCATGTAGTTCCGGAGAGCTGTCATTAAGTTTGTTGAGACTAAATGTGTCATGTCTGTTTTCTTTGGAAATCCCTATATCCTGTGTGACTGTAGCGTCAGGGAAGTCAGATAAACAGACCTCATGTGTGTGAATATGAACTGATTCATGTGTATAAAGCCCCCAAATTAGTGGCGTAACTAGAAAATATTGAGCCCCATAGCATAGTTTTGAAAGGGCCCCCACATATTAATTATTGAGTTAGGGTAACCTCTGAATATATCATATTGCCAGCCAGTGGCCAAATAATACAGCAATAGAGTCCAAATAATATTGCTGTTACTCACCTTTTCCAAATTCAGGACCACTCTCCCCCTTTTGGGAATTATTGAGCCAGGGTAACCTCTGCTATATATATATATATATATATATATATATATATATATATATATATATATATATATATATATATATATATATATATATATAAAACAGTTCCGCCCAGTGCCCAAATAATACAGAAATAGAGTGCCCAAGTAATATCACTGCTACTCACCTCTTCTTGAACCGCCTTCCCATTTTGTGGGGATTGTTGAGTCAGGAAAATCTCTGCAATATATAATATTTCCACCCAGTGCCCAAAAAATACAGCAATAGAGGACCCAAATAATATCACTATTACTCACCTCAGCCTGTTCCAGCACCGACTCTCACCCTCGCGGGGATTGTTATGTCAGGGTAACCTCTGCTATATATAATATTTCCACCCAGTGCCCAACAAATACCGCAATAGAGGGCCCAAATAATATTGCTGTTACTCACCTCACACCCTCGCAGGAATTGTTGAGTTAGGGTAACCTCTTCTATATACATTGAAACCTCTTTTAGAGGACCACCCAAAATTGTATTGAAAAGTGATCTTCTAGGAGGGTGGTCTTCTCAAACAAGATCTCCAGTATGAATAAATAAAAAAAGTCAAAGGCAATTTTGGTCTGGATAAGGTCTTCTCAGAAAGGTGGTCTTTTGGAGAGGTTTCACTCTATAATAGTGCCACTTAGTGACTAAATAATACAGCAATAGTGCCCAAATAATATCACTGTTACTCACCTCTGCCTGTTCCAACATCTGCTGTCTGCGTTGGGTCTTCGCACTAACTGGCCCGCACTGATGATGTCATGCCTGGTGGCAGATTTAGGAGGAGTTTCGGCTATGGACCACCGCCTGTGGATTAAGGTATATTTTTGCTAGCCTGTGTCTGCTTTGCCTTTTGACCCTGATCTTAATCTTCACTACACCCCGTCTTGCTCCCTCTGGTTTTGTCATCTGGTACTTGTCTTCTCTTTTGTCTTTGTTGCACAATAGTCTGCGATCCTTGATCTCTGACTTTGTTCTTGACCTAGTTTCATCTGCCCCGGACGTTCCTAGTAGTGCCTATTATTTTGCAATGTTGATCCAGAGGAAGGCAAAACCCTTATAAGGCAAAAGCCAATTTTCCTCATCTTATAGAAAAAATTCCTTTACGTACATGTGGACGCACATAGACTTGGGCTCACTACAGAACAATACATGCAAGCATGCGTGCGCTCTTATTATGTCCACCCACTGAATTACTCTGTTTGGGCTGACCTATAAGATATATGTATTTACACCGGGCAGAGAAATCCACAGCAAATCCAGAATAAAATCTGCAGTAGAATAGAGAGTGCCAGCATGGAAGACAAATTTTGTGCAATCAATTTTCTTTGGATAAGTGTTCATGAAATCGGTAATCCTTTCCTTTATCTATAAGCTGATCACCTAAATTCAAAAAGACTTATACGTATTCTCCTATATAATATTACATAACCAATTGTTGAATATTTCTCTTTCTTTAGCTATTTGGTCTATAGACAGGTTAAAAAAATAATAATTAAAACAATATATATATTTTTCTTGTTTCCTTTATATCCTTACAATCATGTGCGCTTTTGCAGTTGCTGCTTGACATTGAGTACTACTGCTTAGTTTACTGGTAACCAATGTAGATGAACTGTTTCTCTTAATTTTTTGGGGATGTGTCCGGTAATGCTGATCATCTCAACCTAACAAGCCTTATACAATGGAAGACAGACCAATGATGACCAAATGTCGAATATCTTCAAACCAACATGTGTTGGATTTACACATAAACTATAAATTCAAGCGAAATGACAGAAATTCTATCTATCTTGTTCACTATTTTGTGAACCATGATGTAATTAATTCTAAAATAATTGCTACAAAGTCTAAATTTGACTTGACCGAGGTTTGGCCAAGGCGCATGAAGAAAAGTGGATATTGAAGACTAAACTCTTGAAGGTTGTTTTTTCTTGGTGGTCATCTGAGGACCAAAACAGGTCATTCAATCAAAGACGAGAAAAAGATGAATAATAGTAGGCCAGAACGATCTCCATAGAAAGGACTATGGAAGTACGAAGGAAAATGCTTACAAAAGCAAGTGTGTTCAATTGTGCAAAATTTACCAAAAATTTGAGTACATTTTGTCAAAGAACCAAACCATATACCATTAAATCATGAAATGTAGCTGTTTCAACACCAGTCTGATGTATCATATGTTGAAAACCTATGACAACGTCTTCTATGATCTCTATAACATATGGTACCACTCCTTGATGATCAGCAGAATATATATAATGCAGGCCGAGTTTTACCATCTTGGTCTACAAATATCTTCTACTCCTATCTAGTTTAGGTTGTCTGTCTATGCTGTGGTGCCACAGCTTGAGACCTCCCTTTACATCCATGAGTGCCTTATTGTACTTTAAGGAAAAGGAACATGAACATTGTATCTCCAAAGCTTCAACGAGGCTCTCAAAAACTTCTGGTAGTTGAACTAAATGATGTAGGACCATCGAAACTAGACAACCGAATGTTATGAAGCTTGTATGGGAGGTAAATAATTCTCTGGGTTCACATGAGGTTTGGTCTGGTGGAGAAAAAAGATTCGGCCCACTGGTTCATGTCTGTTCGTAGTGATAAAGTTCCTTTGCTGTCACGTTGTGAGTTATGGATCCTGGCGACTATTGTACTGAAAAAAGTCAAATTTCCACTCTTTTTTGCAATCCGCGCATTATATGCTGGGCAGATAAAGATATCGTGACAAGGTTTTGTTTTGGAATTATTCTAGGTACCTGTTATGATTCTTTTATGTCTGCTAAAGTTTTTATCTCATTACCTCAGCCCCGCTGAATAAACGTACGGAGCGGATGCTGAGTAGAAAAATTAGGTCGAAAAAAGAGAAGAAGGTTACATTTGGCAGTCCTGATAAACATGTTATTCACACTGTAGGGTCAAGATAACATTCAGATGTGTATGAAAGGATGGCGTGGTCGTGTCTTTATCCTGTATAGGAATGGCCTGTTGTGGGAGATCATTTTTATTCTGAGAATTATCTTCTGGAGAGGAGGCTCGAGAAGCTATAAATTGTCACAAACTATATAAAGCTCAAACCATGACACATAAAAGTATTGATTTACCAAAGGACCTTTCTACGAGGTCATTCCGGCAAAGTGCTCCCGGCCTACCAGTCTGAGGGTTTGCATTAATATGTTACGAGCAGTAAATCCGGGCAATGGAGGACAAACCGATATGAACTTTTTGTTTTTATCTCTGTAGCAATTAAAGGATCAAGGATGTTTATTGTGGTGGATTAGAAATTATAACAGGGATATGACTTGACCAGAGAAGACGCGTTTTGTGTTTTCCCACTTACAATGGATCGGGAATATTGTATAACGGTTAAAATAGGGATTATAGGTGAAACCAGACTCTTGCCAATCATTATGGCCACCTTGGCTGCTTCCTCAAATCCTACAACATCTGCGTCATGTGAATGGACCATGTTGACCATTGGAAGAATTGGGCCGTATTGTTCAATGGATTGAATGTTGAAACGGAAGAGGGTAAAAAACATTCCTTTTTGATTGTATAATAAAAAGTTTCTTTCTAATGTACTTAGTGTTTGAATTGGTTACTCATTTCAATGATGTCTGCCTACTGTAAGTGAATTGGAAATCTATCTAGAGTATAATAAAAGGTTTTTCCAGCTCCCCGATGTCCAGTGTTTTTAATGATCCAGTGCACGGACCTCACCCTAGCTTGGGTGTCTTCCAAATTTATATAGGGCATGGGTGGACTGAGAGTGATCTGGACCCCCGAACATTAAAGGGTAACTTTCAACAAACTTCTGACAAGTCATAGTGAAACTCGGTATTGTAAAAACCTGATAACCCATGTAAGACTCTGTTCACACCACATTTGAGCTTTAAATCTGACATATACCTTTAAAGTGTAGATAAACGTTTGACAAACTTCTGACATGTCAGAAGGTTGGATTGGTGGGGGTCCAAGCACTGAGACCCCACCAACCGCTAAAACAAAGCGGCAGAAGTGCTCGTGTGAGCGCTCAGCCACTTCTTTTCTGTTCGGCTTTTTCCGGAAAGCCGATGTATCGGAGTACGAGCTCGTAGATTTTCCAAGAAAAGCCGATCAGAAACTAAGCAGCATATCTCTTACACGAGCACTTCGGCCGCTTTGTTTTAGCGAACGGTGGGGGTCTCCGTGCTCGGATCCCCATTGATCAAAACGTCTGATATGTCACTATGGCACGTCAAAAGTTTTTTGAAGTTTATTTAAAGTTTATGGACCCTTTACCAACTCCTTCACTTGGTTTGGGTGAATAAATTGCTTTTCAGGAGCAATTATCACTTGCATTATTTTTTTTTTTTGCAGTTCCTAAGACTAACTAAAGGGACAGAGGCCTCTTTTGACCAATTGTCCTCAGGCATTGTCCTACTGCATGAATTGTCAGTCCGGCCCTGATCTAGCGGCTAATATAAAAAATAAAAAAAAACGCATAGAAAAAATATCTCACAGTTATATATATATATATATATATATATATATATATATATATATATATATTGAATTGAAATGCAAAAAAGCCAAGGTCTGAACATGTAGGACCCCTAGATAGTGGTAATGGGGAGTTGGTCACAGGGGATCAAGAGAAGGCAGAGTTACTAAATGGGTTCTTCAGCTCTGTATATACAGCAGAAGAGAGAGCAGATGGTGTAGGCGCTGCCAGTGCTGTTAATATATCAGTTGGTATACTGAATTGGATGAATGTAGAGATGGTGCAAGCTAAATTAAATAAAATAAAACGTAGACAAGGCCCCGGGACCAGATGGGTTACACCCTAGAGTTCCTAAGGAGCTTAGTTCAGTTATTTCTGTCCCCCTCTTCATAATATTCAGAGATTCTCTAGTGACTGGTGTAGTGCCAAGGGACTGGCGCAGGGCAAATGTGGTGCCTATTTTCAAAGAGGGCTCTAGGTCTTCCCCGGGTAATTATAAACCAGTAAGCTTAACATCCATCGTGGGGAAAATTGGGGCTATTGAGGGACCTTATACAGGATTATGTGACAATAAATAGTATTATAAGTGACAGCCAGCACGGTTTTACTAAGGACAGAAGTTGTCAAACCAACCTGATCTGTTTTTATGAAGAGGTGAGCAGAAGCCTAGACAGAGGGGCCACTGTGGATTTAGTGTTTTTGGACTTTGCAAAGGCATTTGACACTGTCCCTCATAGACGTCTGATAGGTAAATTAAGGATTATAGGTTTAGAAAGTATAGTTTGTAATTGGATTGAGAATTGGCTCAAGGACCGTATCCAGAGAGTTGTGGTCAATGATTCCTACTCTGAATGGTCCCCGGTTATAAGTGGTGTACCCCAGGGTTCAGTGCTGGGACCACTATTATTTAACTTCTTTATTAACAATATAGAGGATGGGATTAATAGCACTATTTCTATTTTTGCAGATGACACCAAGCTATGTAATATAGTTCAGACTATGGAAGATGTTTGTGAAATGCAAGCGGATTTGAACAAACTGAGTGTTTGGGCGTCCACTTGGCAAATGAAGTTTAATGTAGATAAATGTAAAGTTATGCACCTGGGTACGAACAACCTGCAGCATCATATGTCCTAGGGGGCGCTACACTGGGGGAGTCACTTGTTGAGAAGGATTTGGCTGTACTTGTAAATCATAAACTAAATAACAGCACAATGTCAATCAGCTGCTTCAAAGGCCAGCAAGATATTGTCGTGTATTATAAGAGGCATGGACTCGCGGGACAGGGATGTAATATTACCACTTTACAAAGCATTAGTGAGGCCTCATCTAGAATATGCAGTCCAGTTCTGGGCTCCGGTTCATAGAAAGGATAAAAAATGCAAAGAAGAGCAACGAAGCTAATAAGGGGCGCGGAGAATCTAAGTTATGAGGAAAGATTAAAAGAACTAAACCTATTTAGCCTTGAAAAAAGATGACTAAGGGGGGGACATGATTAATTTATATAAATATATTAATAGCACATACAAAAAATATGGTGAAATCCTGTTCCATGTAAAACCCCCTAAAAAAACAAGGGGGCGCTCCCTCCGTCTGGAGAAAAAAAGGTTCAACATGCAGAGGCGACAAGGCTTCTTTACAGTGAGAACGGTGAATCTATGGAATAGTCACCGCAGGAGCCGTCACAGCAGGGACAGGAGATGCTGCAAAAAAGGCTTAGATAATTTCCTAGAACAAAAAAGTATTAGCTCCTGTGTGTAGAAATTTTTTACTTCCCCTTTCCCATCCCTTGGTTGAACTTGATGGACATGTGTCTTTTTTCAACCGTACAAACTATGTAACTATGAGATAGATAGATAGATAGATAGATAGATAGATAGATAGACAGACAGACAGACAGACAGACAGACAGACAGACAGACAGACAGACAGACAGATAGATAGATAGATAGATAGATAGATAGATAGATAGATAGATAGATAGATAGATAGATAGATAGATAGATAGATATGAGATAGATAGATAGATAGATAGATAGATAGATAGATAGATAGATAGATAGATAGATAGATAGATAGATAGATAGATAAAAATAAAAAATAAAAACATAGAAAAAATATCTCACAGTTGAAACTTTGCAACAATTGTATCCAGTCTAGGCAATTCTCTTTGAGCTACAGTAAATACATCAGAAACACATATTTGTCTCCTGTTGTTACAATGTATCAGTTTACATTGGCCCTATGAGCCTGGAATCTATTGATGGATAGATATGAGATAGATAGATAGATAGATAGATAGATAGATAGATAGATAGATAGATAGATAGATAGATAGATAGATAGATAGATAGATAGATAGATAGATAGATAGATGGATAAATAGCTAGGATAGATACGAGATAGCTAGATGGATAGATATGAGATAGATAGATAGATAGATAGATAGATAGATAGATAGATAGATAGATAGATATGAGATAGATAGATAGATAGATAGATAGATAGATAGATAGATAGATAGATAGATAGATAGATAGATAGATAGATAGATAGATGTGAGATAGATAATTAAATATGAGAAAGATAAAAATTAATGCATTAAAAAACATTGATATTGGCCGCTATTTATTGTGATGTTTTTAGGACAGGTCTTCATACAGGTAATACTCCTAATATTATAATTTGATGAATCTGTTCTTATTGATGTTGGACCCCGTTACAATATAATAACAGGCACTCACAATGAGAAGAGCAGGAGAGTCTCCTCTTGGTGGACTTCACTCCCCTATGTGTGTATTTTTTCCTTTCATTTCCAGGGTCCAGACAGTGCCTAAATATTTCCAGACCGGAGCGACTATGTTGCTAGGGATGAGAATTGCATTTTTGGACATAGATACAGGAAAATGCTGTTACTGCCACCGTTATGGTATTTTAAGAACAGCTTTTGTAATACAGTATTTCCTGGTGAAACGAATATTACATGAAACAGCTACGGACTTAACGTTACCTTAGACACATGTGGCCCAAGGGCCTCTTTGATATGGCAACTGAGTACCCAACCCCATGTTAAACACGATTCAGTGAGACCGATTCTTTGACTGTCCCAGAATGCAACACATCTTTGAAGCTTTCTGCCCGACTTGTCTTCCACAGGGACTGTTTTATCTTGACTGCAGAGATAGACATAGAGAGGGACAGCGATAGGTTGACTGGTTGCTTGCATGAAAGTTTTTGTTAGATGTGTAGAAATCAGGGCAAAACAATGGAGGAAATCGTTTTTGGAATTATAGGAATCAGAACTGTACTCTGTACTGATGAGGACCAACCACTCGGGTGTCTCTGGTTTGTCTTTTTAAAGTAATCTTTCAAGGCTCTGTAAAGGATCCCTTTTAATGTACACCTTCTACAAGGCTCAATTGGTAACCCTTTCAATCTATTAGGCCAATCAACATGTTGACACGTGTGAGGGTATATATCTTGGGCAAAAAATATGCATGTTATTTATACCCTGAATGTGTAACTATTGAATGTACAATGGAGAAAGTTTGGGGTGTGATTATTGATGATAAAGTCATTTATAGCACTCAATGCCAGTCTGCTGCATTAAAAGCTAAGATATTATCTTCTATTGGAAAGGGCAATGATTCCAGAAAAAAAAAGGGGTGAAATTATAGAAATATGTAAATGTGACCTATAAAAATCCATGTACGAGTTCTGATGTTTTTCTTTTATGGGAGCATTGCTAGGAGATTTTCCAACTTGATCACGACCCCCTAAAAGGCCAAATTCTCAACTCTTTATCCCCTCACCTCCCCCCACACAACTGAATCAATATAACACAAATATTTAACATCAAGATACATTTCACTGGCTCAGTGGTAAAACTCACAGATATAGCAGAGCTGAGCTTGTCACGTATATAGATATAATACATTACAGAAAGACGTTTAAGAACTGTCACAACTGGTCTGGAAGTTAGACCTCAGAACTTGTGTAGGCCAAAATCATATATGACCTATATTTTTGTAACCTATATGTCCTTAGTGCCTTTGTGCCTGCATACAAGCCTGCCTACCTACAGGAAATGTTGGGTTGGTGAGGCATAGGGATATAATTGATCTTTTCATTAAATTGTGCCCCCATGAAAGTTCTTCTCTGTGGACTACAACTCTATTCTGCCCATAGTAACAATTCTTAATACAGATCTACCTTTTTTATGTCCTATCCCACACGTACTGTCCATCCTCATCCCTTTAATCCCTACTGTCAGTTCGTGCAGCTCCTGTGTGGACAGCGCTATTAAGGCGGTGTGATGTTAATACCAGATGTTCCATTTCCAGACAGTTATTGTGGTGGCCAACACCTGTTAAATGGAAAATAAGATACAACCTGATCTCCTCGCTGTCAGGGACAGACTCAATTTAGCATCGTGACTGCGGCTCCTCCACATGTCAAGTGCCGACAACTCCGACCTGAAGATGCCAAGGCTTCCATTAATAAGAAATTAGCTGCATATAATGGACCCTGTGTCAGCACTTACATTTATCTGGATAATAACCTGATTACTCCGCGGAAAACAACACCATCGATTGGTGGGAACAGCTGGATAATGAGAATAACCAGCAGCATAGCTGAGGCCGAAACAAAAAGTAGCAAAAAGTGACTTGAGATATTATCTCAATTATTTCTAATGAGCCTCTTCTTTCTATATGACAAAACTTGTATCTTTAAAGGTGACGCAGTCGATTCACCCCTTCCCCACATCAGCTATATATATACCCTGGAGGCCGGGAGGGAAAATATGGAGCGGGCTCACGGCTGACTTGCGTGTGTCGGCTGTATGTTACAACCGAAACTTCACTGTAACATGCAGGATCCTGTTAGTCTAACCCCTTAGATGCCGCAATCAGTAGTAACCTCGGCATCTAAGGGGTTAGAAAAAGGGGATGGCCCCTCCAACTTCCAGTCTCCCCTCCCCATGTGACGCGACCGCGGTTTGCCAATTGCTGTCACTGCAGCCTGGGGGCAGCATATCTTTGTTCTACTATTACGTTTAATAGGTGTTTCTCAAAATCACGACTGCAATAGATTAGTATTGCAGTATATCATGCAAGCGATCCATTGATCGGTGGTGCCGATCGTCGGAATAAACACAGAATAAATTATAAATAAAAAAATATTAAAAGTTTTAAAAAAAAGCCCTTTTCCCATTTTCACTCAAAAGCTATGTAAAAAAAAAATAATACATTAAATAAATAAAAAATGAACATAACTAATATTGCTGCATCTGTAAAAGTCTGAACTGTCACAATATTTTTACAATGGGGAACGAAGTAAAAAAAATAAAAAAATAAAATATATATATATATATATATATATATATAGATGTGCTTCCTTTATTGCCTTCTGGAACCATTGGATACTGTATAATAATGTGGCAGTCGATATTGCACCTGCACCTCTAGTGCCCCCTCCTTCCCCTTCCCTTCCCTCTCCTGATCCCTCCTTCTTGGTTAATTGTTCAGTTATTTGGGCATGATTGGACCTTGCTCCCAGAATTAATGTGACTTAGGTTTTCCATTGTACCGATTATATATTACAATTCTTGTATTTGAAAAACTTCAATCAAAATTGAATGTCGAAAAAAATAATAATAAAAAAATATATATATATATAAAATTGCCGGAATTGCTGTTTTTTGGTCACCTCATCTCCCACAAAAAAAAAGAACAAAACGTGATCAAAAGGGTACCAATGAAAACCACAGCGCGTCCCCCAATAGTGAGCCCTTACACCGCTAAAACGACGGAAAAATTCAAAAAGTTATGGGTATCAGAAACGGCGACACTAAACAAATTCTATTTACGAATGAGTTTTTCCCTTGTAAAAGTAGTAAAACGTAAAATAAATGATTTGTATTTGATTTGATATAGTTGGAATTGTATTGACCCGCAGAATAAAGGTAACACGTCCTTTTTAATGAGCGCCGTAAAAACGAAACACAAAAAACAATGGAGGAATCACTGTTCTTTTCCCATCCACCCCCCAAAGAATTCGCTGTTTCCCGGACCGCAAAAAACAAGTCCTCATACGATGGAAAAATAAAAACTTTATGTCTTTTGGAAGGTGGGGAGGAAAAAACGAAAATTGCTGCAGAAGAAAGGGGTTAACATAAAATCAAAACATTTCCATCTAAAATCAAAAAGCTGCTTAAAGGGATTTTCCACTTTTTGTCACGATAGCATAGTAAATGTGTGATGAAAAGTTATTCAACTTTTTGATATACTTTCTGTTTTAATTTCTTTCCATTTTCAAGATCTCAGCTAGCAGTCATGAATGTAAACATCCTTGTTTACATCCAGGAGCTGAAGACCGTCCCGATCATGTCCAAGTGACATAGATGCAGTGCTTGTTACAATGTATCAGAGCTCTCTCTTGCCCCTGTGTTAGTTAGACATAATCAGGTAGGATTTTCGACCTCTGGATGGAAACAAGAATGGTCTGTTCACTGACAGCAAGCAGACTCGTGGAACAAAGTTAGGAATGGAAATGCAAAGTATATAAGAAAGTTGCAGAACATTATACAATGAATAAGCTATAGTGACATAAAAATGGAAAAGCCATCCCTCATGTTAATGTCTTCAGTTGTTTTGTAATGTCTTAGGCATGGCTGCGATGTGCCGACAGCATGCAGTTTTACTGCAAATCGGCGCATTTTTCTAATTATTATAATGTCGCCGATAGAACATTTGCAACAACTTTCTAATATATTTTGTTTTTCAAGTCCTCATTATTTTCAACATCTCTGCTTGTTGTCAGTGAATGGAAACATTCTTGTTTGCATCCGAAAGCTGAAAACCCTTCTTGATCATGTCCAACTGACACCGTTGCCAGAGAGAGCTCTAGTACTCTACAAATTAGCACTTCACCAGCCCCACGTCCTGCCATGAAGACCCACTTTCCATTAGCATCAGTGCCAAGACCCACAGTGTGTATGGGGGCCTCCGCATGTCAGGAGACAGAAGGATCGGGTATATTGGTGGTCAAAATGCCTGATTTTTTTTGTTTTCCCAGGTGTTTTTGGCCATATTATGTGTAGGATCAGCTTTAGAAACCATGGGATGAAGCTCCACTACGGCCCATGAGGGCCAGCTGCACATGACCCCATCAGACACTGTTAACTTGTTCCGGGAGACTATCATTTTTTATATTTTTTTTTCAACCTTATACTCCTAGAGTTTATGAGCCAGGTTATATTTGGTGGCTAGATGGCTAGACGACTGGGGGAGAGCATTTCCATAACGGATGGTCTTTCTTTTGGGGTGTTCCCGGGGTGCAGTGGTAAGTACCTACCCAAAGTAGTCCAAGGAAGGACAACCGGTGACGGGCGTCAGGGTCATGGCGCCCGAGGCTCAAGGATGCACGTAGAGAGAGAAGGCTAGCCCGTCCGGTCCGATCCTACAGAAAAGCTGCTTGCTGAAAAAGTTGCTGCTGGCTATTATAGAAAGGTGTCCGAACACGCAGAGCATCGCAGCTTGTTGTATATGGGTCTGTGTAGCCGCACACTGGTCATAGTGCCCATGCCCACCACTGAAACGTATACTATAGGCACGTAAGCATCGGAACTGGATAATGGAGCAATGGAAGAAGGCGGCCTGGTCTGATGGATCCCGTTGTCTTTTACTTCATGTGGGTGGCCGGGTGCGTGCGCGTCACTTACCTGGGGAAGAGATGGCATCGGGCTGCACTATGGGCAGGAGACAGGCCGGCGGAGGCATTGCGATGCTTTGGGAAACCTTGTTTCCTGGCATTCATATGGATGTTACTAGGACACGTACCACCGACCTAAACATTGCTGCAGACAAGTACCCCCCTTCATGGCAGCGGTGTTCCCTAATGGCAGTGCCCTCTTTATGCAGGATAATGCCCCCCGCCACACTGCAAATATTGTTCAGGAATGGTCTGAGGAACATAACATCGTGAACTCTTTGTCATCTCCAAATTCCCCAGATCTCTCTCAATCCGATCGATCATCTGTGGGAGGTGCTTGAAAACCAAGTCTGATCCGTGGAGGTCGCAACTCACAACTTACAGGACATAAAGGATCTTGGTGCCAGATACCACAGGAACCTTCAGACGTCTTGTGGAGTCTAGGCCTTCATTTTTTTTGCCCTACACAATATTAGGCGGGTGGTTTTCTTGTTATGGCTGATCAGTATATATCTTACCACTAAGGTTTACATTACTTTCCACTCTTTCCCACCCAGCACCATAGTGGTTAATGGCTGCATTTCTCCTGTGCTCTGGCGTGCCACAAATTTCCGACCCAAACAATGTAATTTCGGGATATTTTCAGCATCCTGCCACAATTTACAAGGTGTGATTTCAGCATGGCCGGGAAATATTTCCAGAGAGGTGAATGAATATATTAAAATATTGGGTGGTTATGGCTTTTGGAATTGTTTGGGTTTTTCCGTTGTATGTTGAGCGTCTTCAGTTGTCTAGTCCATGTAATAGATTTATTTTCTGCTTGTATCTGTCTCTTTCAGTGATGCCAAAGGAAATTGTATCATTGCGGCGAGGAGTTTTTGTTTTCTTGTTTCTATATTCTTGGTGTATTTTTAACTGTGTAATGATGTATGCATGTGTTCAAGGAAAATTTCACTGCAGTGGATATAAAGAAGAACTCCGGTCATCCTATAACGTGACATCCAGGGCTCCCTCGTATCAATGAACAAAGGCCTTAAAAATGACATACCCATGTACATATCTTATTTTTGTATTATCAGTCCCCATCAGTCCCATAATGCATCATTTACATACAAAAAAAAATAATCTTTCCCATTCTGGGTGGAGCCTAATTGTCGCATGACTCTATGTCAACTAATGCCTGAGTAGGGAAATAACAGAGGGTGGAGTCAAATTTGCTTTGTGTTGGGAACGGCCACTAGTTGCTACAAAGTAGAAACTCTAGAATTGCCCTGTGTTCTTTATGGGATATGGGACCGTTGGGGGTATTTGAGGACTTGGGAAACATCACCATGGATTACTTCTTTCCGCTCTGTTAACCTTAAAGGGCATGTATACCTTTAGAATATTTTTTTATTTATTGCTCTTGAAAAATAATTAAGCAACATTGCTAATAGTCTTGATTAGAAAATCACCTACTGTTTGGTGTAATCAGCTCAGATGCAGACCTATGTGACTCCATGGTTACAGACTACAAAACAATAATGTCTGTAGTCTGGATCTGGCTCCATGTGTTGTATACTTTCTTATGAACCCTGATTCTTGATAACCTATGGACAGTAGAATTGGGACATTTAAGTAATAAAAAATAGTTGCAAAAATGGATATCCCCTAGCTATTAAAAACCCGTACACACCATACACTTCTCACAGATGAGAGATTGGTACAATGTATCAGTCAATTCTCTCTGTGCTAAAACATCACCAGCAAAAGTAATTTTCATGTCCTTTGTTTCAATGGATCAGAGCAAGTAAAATGTACTAGCCCATTTGCCTCCTGGAGGATTGCCTAGACTACAGCATACAACTGTTGCAAATCCTCAGCTGTGAGAAGTATTAGGTCCATAGGTGGATTTATCCCCCGCCCCCAAGAGCGCTGCGCCAAATGTTTTTATTGGCCGCTATGTACTAGGTATTTCTACCAGTTAGCAGCCGATTCTAACAATACTTACCCCTTCCTGGCTCCCGGGATCTTCTTTAGGAACCGTTGCTCTGGGTCCTGACACCGTACAGCGTCAGGATGTAGCGTAAGGACGATGTGTGCGGCAGTTGAGGAGTAGCCTGGGAGCGAGGAGGAGGGTGAGTATGTGAGTGCCTGGTCTGAGATCTGGGGCCATCTCTGGGGTTTAGTCTGTGGTCGTCTCTGGCATCTGGTCTGAGGTCTGCTCTGGGGTCTAGTCTGTGGTCATCCCTGGGGTCTGGTCTGAGGTCTGCTCTGGGGTCGTCTCTGAGGATTTATCTGGGGTCATTACTGGTGTCTGGTCTTTGGAGTTTGTTCTCTGTAGTTTGAACTCTGGGGCCTGGTCTTGGGTCCAGTCTGGTCTGGAGAATTTATACAGGGGTCAGGTCTAGCGTCTGATTTAATTAGGGGGCTTGGTCTGGAGTCCGAATTAATTTAGGGGATCTGGTCTGGGGGTGATTTTACTTATGGATCTGGAGTCTGAATTTATTTGTGTTACTATAGAGGGGACTCCTAGCATCGTACATAACTATGATGCTAGGAGCCCGGCTCCCTGCACTGAGTTCGGTCCGGGACTTCCGGCCGAAATACGTCCGTCCATTACGGACGTTAAGGTGCTCGTGTGAACCCAGCCTAAAGGATCTGCCAGGCACAGCTTCTGTGTCAACGCCCATAGGTAATCAGTCTGCACCTGCTTCTATGTCTGTGAGACTGACTCCTTCTTCCACCACTCAGGAGGGCAGGCTTAGGAGCGGGAGAGCCTATCACAGCCTGGCCAGACGGAGCTATCTCCCGCCCTCTGTCTATTTATACCTGCCTTTCCTGTTCCTCCTTGCTTGTGATTCTTCTCGTTTGGTTTCCTTGCCCTGCTGCAGCTTCTGAACTATTTGACCCTGCTTCATACTGACCCTGGCTTACTGACTACTCTCCTGCTCTGCGTTTGGTACCTCGTACACTCCTGGTTTGACTCGGCTTGTTCACTACTCTCCTGCTCTGCGTTTGGTACCTCGTACACTCCTGGTTTGACTCAGCTCGTTCACCACTCTTGTTGCTCACGGTGTTGCCGTGGGCAACTGCCCCATTTCCCTTAGCTTTGTGTACCCTTGTCTGGTTGTCTGTCGTGCACTTACTGAGCGTAGGGACCGTCGCCCAGTTGTACCCCGTCGTCGCCTAGGGCGGGTCGTTGCAAGTAGGCAGGGACTGAGTGGCGGGTAGATTAGGGCTCACGTGTCTGTTTCCCTACCCCCACCATTACATAATCATAAGCCCATATACCTAGTCTACCCTGGTCCCTCACACTACTATGGACCCCCTTGAGACCCTGGCTCAGCAAATGCAGGGTCTCTCCCTACAGGTCCAGGCCCTGGCTCAGAGGGTCAACCAGCCTGATGCTACCATGGTAGTGCCCCTCACCTCACCTCTTGAACCCCACCTCAAGTTGCCTGACCGGTTCTCAGGGGACCGGAAGACTTTTCTCTCCTTTCGGGAGAGTTGTAGGCTCTATTTTCGCTTAAAGCCTCACTCCTCATGTTCGGAGAGCCAGCGGGTGGGTATAATTATGTCCCGGCTCCAGGAAGGGCCCCAAGAATGGGCCTTCTCCTTGGCTCCTGACGCCCCTAAACTTTCCTCCGTTGATCTTTTCTTTTCTGCTCTCGCACTCATTTATGACGAGACTGACAGGACTGCCTTTGCCCAGAGTCAGCTGGTGACCTTACGTCAGGGTAAGAGACCTGTTGAGGAGTATTGTTCTGACTTTAGGAAGTGGTGCGTAGCTTCTCGGTGGAATGACCCTGCCTTAAGGTGCCAGTTTAGGTTGGGTCTGTCGAACGCCCTGAAAGACCTGCTAGTTAGCTATCCCTCTTCTGACTCCCTAGACCAGGTTATGGCTTTAACGGTACGACTTGACTGACGTCTCAGGGAACGACAACTTGAACGTTTTTGTGTTTTCCCCTCTGACTCCCCCATGATGCCTCCCGAGGTCCCGTTGCTTCGCTCTTCCACGGAAGACTCGGAGGTACCTATGCAACTCGAGGCCTCCGTGTCCCCCCGACAACGTAGAGAGTTCCGCAGGAAGAATGGTCTCTGCTTCTATTGTGGGGATGACAAGCATCAAGTGAACACCTGTCCTAGGCATAAGAATAAGCAGCCGGAAAACTTCCGCGCCTAAGTGATCATCGGGGAGGTCACTTGGGCGCACAGGTATTTCCCGTAAATATGAAACGTAATAAAATCTTGCTTCCCTTTCAGGTCTCTTTTGGTGGTAGGTCTGCTACCGGCAGTGCCTTCGTGGATTCAGGGTCTTCTGCTAATATCATGTCTGTGGAATTTGCTATGTCTCTAGCTATGCCTTTGATTGATTTGCCTAAACCTGTCCCGGTAGTGGGTATCGACTCCACTCCTCTTGCTAATGGTTATTTTACACAGCATACCCCTGTTTTTGAACTCCTTGTTGGCTCCATGCATTTGGAGCAGTGCTCTGTACTGTTGATGCAGGGATTATCGTCTGATTTGGTTTTAGGCCTTCCCTGGTTGCAGTTGCATAATCCCACGTTTGACTGGAATACTGGGGAGCTTACCAAATGGGATAATGAATGCTTGACGTCATGTTTTTCTGTTATTTCGATTTCTCCCCCTGAGGAGGTGAACACGCTACCTGAGTTTGTTCAGGACTTCGCTGATGTTTTCTCTAAGGAGGCCTCCGAAGTGTTACCTCCTCATAGAGAATACGATTGCGCTATCGATTTGGTACCAAGAGCTAAGCTCCCTAAGGGTAGGATATTTAATCTCTCTTGTCCCGAACGTGAATCCATGAGAGAGTATATCCAGGAATGCCTGGCCAAGGGTTACATTCGCCCCTCTACTTCTCCGGTTGGTGCTGGCTTCTTCTTCGTAGGGAAGAAGGATGGTGGTCTTAGGCCATGCATTGACTACCGTAACTTGAATAAGGTCACTGAAAGGAACCAGTATCCCCTTCCTTTGATTCCTGATCTCTTTAATCAGGTTCAGGGGGCCCAATGGTTCTCTAAGTTTGATCTACGGGGGGCGTACAACCTTATCCGCATCAAAGAGGGGGTTGAGTGGAAGACTGCGTTTAACACGCCCGAAGGTCATTTCGAATACCTCGTCATGCCCTTTGGGTTGTGTAATGCTCCCGCGGTCTTCCAGAATTTCATAAATTAGATTTTAAGAGATTACCTGGGGGTATTTCTTGTAGTGTACCTTGATGACATACTGGTGTTTTCCAAGGAGTGGTCCTCCGACATTGAGCATGTCAGGAAGGTGCTCCAGGTCCTTCGGGAAAACAAACTGTTTGCGAAGACCGAAAAATGTGTGTTTGGGGTGCAGGAGATACCATTTTGGGTCAAATCCTCACTCCTCATGAATTCCGCATGGACCCCGCCAAGGTCCAGGCTGTGGCGGAATCGGTCCAACCTGCCTCCCTGAAGGCGTTACAGTGTTTCTTGGGGTTCGCTAATTATTACAGGAGATTTATTGCTAACTTCTCAGTCATCCCTAAGCCTCTTACGGACCTGACTCGCAAAGGTGCTGATCTCCTCCACTGGCCTCCAGAGGCTGTCCAGGCTTTTGAGGTCCTTAAGAAGTGCTTTATCTCGGCCCCGGTGCTGGTTCAGCCCAACCAAATGGAGCCATTTATTGTGGAGGTTGACGCATCCGAGGTGGGAGTGGGGGCTGTCTTGTCCCAGGGTACCAGGTCCCTCACCCATCTCCGTCCCTGTGCCTACTTCTCCATGAAGTTTTCGCCCACTGAGAGTAACTATGATATTGGCAACCGCAAACTCTTAGCCATTAAATGGGCATTTGAAGAGTGGCTCTACTTCCTGGAGGGGGCTAGGCACCAGGTAACGGTCCTTACCGACCACAAGAATCTGGTTTTCCTAGAATCTGCCCGGAGGCTAAACCCGAGACAAGCTCGATGGGCGTTATTTTTTACCAGATTCAACTTTTTGGTTACCTATAGGGCTGGGTCTAAAAATATTAAGGCTGATGCACTGCCGCGTAGCTTCATGGCCAGCCCTCCTTCGGAAGAAGATCCTGCTTGTATTTTGCCTCCAGGTATAATCATTTCCTCTATTGATGCTGATTTAGGCCTCATTTACACGAACGTAATATACGCGCGTGCGACGCGCGTGCTTTGCACGCATGTCGTACGCACCTATATTAGTCAATGGGGCAGTTTAAACGATGCGTGAATTGCGCTCAGCGCGTGTGCGCAGAAAAAAACTCACGACATGTTCTATAATCGTGCGTTTTTCGCGCACTCACGCACCCATTGAAGTCAATGGGTGCGTGAAAACCACGCATGCCGCACGGAAGCACTTCCGTGCGAACTGCGTGATTCGCGCAAGAGCTGTCAAACTCCTGAATGTAAACAGAAAAGCACCACGTGCTTTTCTGTTTACAAACATCCAAACGGAGTGTCAAATTCGAGATGAGCGCACCGAACTTCACCGGGTTCGGCCAAACTCGTTTTGACCGAAACCGGTAAAAAAATTTCGGGTACGCGACGTCAGGAGACAGTCACTGTCCACGGTGCTGAAAGCGTTAAACTGGTTCAGCACCATGGACAGTGACTTCCGCTCCGAAAATCCATGAACCTGTAAAAAAAAAAAGACGTTCTGACTTACCGATAACTCCGGTCCGACCTCCCGGGATGACAGTTCAGTCCAAGTGACAGCTGCAGCCAATCACAGGCCAAGCACAGGCTGCAGCCAATCACAGGCTGCAGCGGTCTCATGGACTGCGGCGTCATCCTGGGAGGTGGGGCCGGATGACAAGAGAGGGACGCGTCACCAAGGCAACGGCCGGGAGCCCGGACTGGGGGAAGCAGGAAGTTCTTGGTAAGTATGAAAGTCTTTTTTTATTCACAGGTTGGTGTATATTGTGATCGGAACTCACTGTCGAGGGTGCTGAAAGAGTTACTGCCGATCAGTTAGCTCTTTCAGCACCTTGGACAGTGACGGGCGTCGACTAGCCTCATCTCTATGATGGCGGCTGCGCGAAAATCACGCAGCCGCGCATCATACACGGATGACACACGGAGCTGCCAAGTGCCTTTTGCGCGCGCAAAACGCAGCGTTTTTTGCGCGCGCAAAACGCACACGCTCGTGTAAATGAGGCCTAAGTCTCTGAAATTGCGGCTGATCAAGGTTCAGCTCCCGGGAACCTTCCTGAGAACAAGCTGTTTGTTCCCCTGCAATTCCGGCTAAGGGTACTTAGGGAAAATCATGACTCCGCACTATCTGGTCATCCAGGCATCCTGGGTACCAAGCACCTCATTGCCAGAAACTATTGGTGGCCTGGGTTGCCTAAAGACGTTAAGGCCTACGTCGCCGCTTGTGAAGTTTGTGCTAGGTCCAAGACTCCCAGGTCCCGACCAGCGGGCTTACTACGTTCTTTGCCCATTCCCCAGAGACCTTGGACCCATATCTCCATGGATTTTATCACCGATTTGCCTCCATCTCAAGGCAAGTCGGTGGTGTGGGTTGTAGTAGACCGCTTCAGTAAGATGTACCCCTCAAGAAACTAACCAATGCTAAGTCGTTAGCTACCTTGTTTGTCAAACACATCCTGCGTCTCCATGGGGTCCCTGTCAATATTGTTTCGGATAGAGGGGTACAATTTGTTTCATTGTTTTGGAGAGCCTTCTGTAAAAAGTTGGAGATTGATCTGTCCTTCTCCTCTGCCTTCCATCCTGAAACTAATGGCCAAACTGAGAGGACTAATCAGTCTCTAGAACAATATTTAAGGTGTTTTATCTCTGACTGTCAATATGATTGGGTCTCATTCATTCCACTCGCCGAATTTTCCCTTAATAACCGGGTCAGTAACTCGTCAGGGGTCTCTCCCTTTTTCTGTAATTTTGGGTTTAATCTGAGGTAGAGGTCGTTCATCTGGAACTGTGCACAGTCTGGGCCCTGGTTCAGAAGAACCTAGAGGCGTCCCAGAGCATACAAAAAACTCAGGCAGATAGAAGACGTTCTGCTAACCCCTTGTTTATGGTCGGGGATCTGGTGTGGCTATCGTCTAAGAACTTGCGCCTTAAGGTCCCGTCCAAGAAGTTTGCTCCCCGGTTTATAGGGCCGTACAAGGTCATTGAAGTCCTCAATCCTGTCTCCTTCCGACTGGAGTTGCCCCCATCTTTTCGAGTACACAACGTGTTTCATGCCTCCCTCCTTAAACGCTGCTCCCCGTCCTTGGCTCCCTCGAGGAAACCTCCTGTCCCCGTTCTCACCCCTGAGGGGGTGGAATTCGAGGTGGCCAAGATTGTGGACAGCAAGATGGTCCAAGGCTCCCTCCAGTACCTGGTCCATGAGGAGAGGACTTGGGTACCCGCCCGGGATGTTCACGCTGGGGTATTGGTCAGGAGGTTCCACCTTCGTTTCCCCAATAAACCAGGTCCACCTAGAAAGGGTCCGGTGGCCCCTCATAAAAGGGGGGGTACTGTAAAGGATCTGCCAGGCACAGCTTCTGTGTCAACGCCCATAGGTAATCAGTCTGCACCTGCTTCTATGTCTGTGAGACTGACTCTATCTTCCACCACTCAGGAGGGCAGGCTTAGGAGTGGGAGAGCCTATCACAGCCTGGCCAGACGGAGCTAGCTCCCGCCCTCTGTCTATTTATACCTGCCTTTCCTGTTCCTCCTTGCTTGTGATTCTTCTCGTGTGGTTTCCTTGCCCTGCTGCAGCTTCTAAACTATTTGACCCTGCTTCATACTGACCCTGGCTTACTGACTACTCTCCTGCTCTGCGTTTGGTACCTCGTACACTCCTGGTTTGACTCGGCTTGTTCACTACTCTCCTGCTCTGCGTTTGGTACCTCGTACTCTCCTAGTTTGACTCGGCTCGTTCACCACTCTTGTTGCTCACGGTGTTGCTGTGGGCAACTGCCCCATTTCCCTTAGCTTTGTGTACCCTTGTCTGGTTGTCTGTCGTGCACTTACTGAGCGTAGGGACCGTCGCCCAGTTGTACCCCGTCGCCTAGGGCGGGTCGTTGCAAGTAGGCAGGGACTGAGTGGCGGGTAGATTACGGCTCACTTGTCTGTTTCCCTACCCCCACCATTACAAGTATAGTATATTATCCATTCTGGAGTATCTTTGCTTAGAACTCTGTGTTGTGACATTCCTCTGTTATTCCTCCTGGAAATGTATGAAATCAGGTCTGGCCTACCTGGAGACTTGTTGTAACACAACTAATACATTTTGCATACATTGAGTTGTATGCAATCTTGTGGACTGCAGCTGTCACTTGATAGTTGAAATCAATCAGTAGTGCTAACTTACAACTAAGGTTTACCATTCCTTTTGTCAGTAAGATGTATCCTGACACAGTCTGAAACTGATGTTTGGAAACTGTCAGTGTGTAAGGACACAGACCTTTGACAAGAGGAATGGTAACACCCAGTTGTCAATTTAATCATACATTTCCAGGAGGAATAACAGAGGAACATCAAATGTTCCGTTATAGAAAAAGGTGCTCCAGAATTGTTATTTCATGGGCAATACAGGTATTTTCTAAAACAGACATGTTAGGAGAGCGGACAGGTCTTGTTTAATTATTATGTATTCTGCATGTGACCCTGATCAGTGCTGTATTCTCTTGTATAGTCTGCAGTGTGATAATACTCTGCAAACTGACAGTGTAGAACTTGAATCCGACTACTCCACGGATAGAGTAAAATTTTATACCAGATAAAACCAAATTTCCACCTACATGTCAATCCTGTATCCAACTATGGTGGAGTTCTTCCATTCATGGGAGCAAGCAGAGATCTTGAAAATGGTAATGAATTAAAACACAAACTATATCATACATTTACAGACCTTTCCATGATATGGTGACTGTTTTACACCCATGGTAATAACAGTTTTTAATACGGCACACCCTGTGTTATTTGGGGCAGCCGTCATGATTTCATTGATGCTCCTTCTACTCTCCCGAGATCTTTTGTTGGCACCGCAAATATATCTTTAATTGAAAACTGGAAAATAAACCAGCGTCTTATTGATTTAATGCCGGCGCAATCTACGCCCATTTCCCCCATGAAAAAAAAATGAATCGCGTCGGCTGCCTCGGACTTCCGCGCTTTTTTCATGTGATTTCAACACTTCCAACTCCCGATGCCGTCTTAAAAATAACTTTTCCGCCCAGACGTCAAAACCCTCAAATCCCAACTCGTGAAAAGGGATCGCAGCCCGGGGAGGAAATCTCGCCGTTTTCTTGCCATCAGACAGGACTTCACCTATAAACCATTTTTTTGGCGTTCCCTCTCAGCATTTCATCCTTAATCTCTATCCGAGCTGCGGGTAACATTTTTCGTTGAAATGGAAACTTAAAACATGATTACTTAGGGGAAAAATAGAGAGCTGATTTGTGAGTGTCTAGGCTGGAGGTGATAATTTTGAAAGGTTATTTTACCAAGTAACAAGTAATTTTTATGGTCTCGGTGCAGACAGCAGATATTTCTTCTGCAAATATTTGGAAGAAACTGCATTGTTCTTTCTTACAAGCGCTTTAAATCACTTTGCAGAGGAAGCAGGAAACAGCTGGGTCTGAATCCATCTCTTTATAGTCTGTCATTTTTTTTCGGCCCGAAACTGCCAAAAGGAACACATTAGCGAAGTCACAAATAATCGCCGTCTGCCAAAAGTAAACTTAAGGTTGCATTTTTTTGGGTGAGATAGAGAAATATTCAGCTTGTCTCTAGAGATACGTCTCACCTACGGACATGCTGCCAAGTTGTGAGAAGGGACATCGGGGAGATTCTGAGAAGCGGTGAATGAAGTGGCGCATCCAAAAAATGTGTTACCAAATGACCCTTTAAGAAAGGACACAGCCTCTACGCTAAATGATGGCACGTGAATCCCCAATAGTGTATGTGATCCTCCTTCGTCATACCCCAAAGTGAATACAGACCCCAGGCAAGATCCCCTAAATTAATGCAGACCCCATACCACACCCCTAAACATATACAGACCCCAGATCAGATTGCCTAAACTAATACAGACCCTACACCAGACCCCCTAAACTAATACAGACCCCAGACCAGACCCCTAAATAAATACAAACCCCAGACCAGACTCCGAAACAAATACAGACCTCAGACCAGACCCCTAAACAAATACAGACCCCAGACCAGACCTTGAAACAAATACAGACCCCAGACCAGACCCCGAAACAAGTACAGACCCCAGACCAGACCCCTAAACAAATACAGACCCCAGACCAGACCTTGAAACAAATACAGACCCCAGACCAGACCCCGAAACAAATACAGACCCCAGACCAGATCGCCTAAATAAATACGGACCCCCAGACCAGACTGCCTAAACAAATACAGACCTCAGACCAGACCCCTAAACAAATACAGACCCCAGACCAGACCCCCTAAAACAAATACAGACCCTAGACCAGAGCGCCTAAACAAATACAGACCCTAGACCAGAGCGCCTAAACAAATACAGACCCTAGACCAGAGCGCCTAAACAAATACAGACCCTAGACCAGAGAGCCTACACTGATACAGACCCCAGACCAGACCCCAAAACAAATACAGACCCCAGACCAGAGCCCCTAAATAAATACAGACCCCAGACCATACTCCATAAATAAATATAGACACCAGACACCTAAACAAATACAGACCCCAGACCAGACCCCCTAAATAAATACAAACCCCCAGACAAGACCCTGTAACAAATATAGACCCCAGATTAGACCCCTAAAATAAATACAGACCCCATATAAGACCCCAAAACAAATACAGTCCCCCAGATAAGATCCCTTAAACTAACACAGACCAAGACCAGACCCAAAATAAATAAAGACCCCAGACAAGACCTTAAAATAATTTCTCCCCCTCCAAACAAATTCTCTCCCCCTAAATAAATACAGACCCCAGACCAGATCCCCTAAACAAATGCAAACCTCAGACCGGACCCCTAAATAAATACAGGCCTCTTAAAAAAAATACAGACCTCAGACCGGAGCCTCTTAACAAATACAGACCTATTATACAGACCATTATACTATTTGGTCACAGCGAAGGGGGCATTATACTGTATGAGGGCAGCTGTGGGGGCATTACACTGTATGGGGCAGCTGTGGGGGCATTACACTGTATGGGGCAGCTGTGGGGGCATTAAACTGTATGGGGCAGATGTGGGGGCATTATACTGTATGGGGCAGCTGTGGCGGCATTATATTGTATGGGGCAGCTGTGGGGGCATTATACTGTATGGGGTAGCTGTTGCTGCATTTTACTGTATGGGGCAGCTGTGGCGGCATAATATTTTATGGTGCAGCTATGGGGGGCATTATACTATTTGTTAGCATCTATGGGGGCATTATACTGTATGGGGCAGCTGTGGAGGCACAATACTGTATAGTGGCATCTATGGGGCATTATACTGTATGGTGGCATCATACTGTGTGGGTGCATCTATGGGGCATTATACTGTATAGGGCATCTATAGGGGCATTATACTGTGTTGGGCGCAGCTATTTGGCATTATACTGTGTGGGAAGCATTATGGAGTATGATACTGTGTGGGTTGAACTAGATGTGTAGGGGCGGTGATTAAGCAGGGTTAGAGGCGTGGCTTATTAGGGAAAGAATGTTCCGCAGCGCGATACATGCACCGCATCTGTTGCCCCTCTTTGCAATACTTGAAAGCTGGGAGGTCTGGCTCAGCTGCATCTGTAAAAATGTTTTACATAGGACTGCAGGCAAACACGCTGCATTATCTTTACTCACATGATGTAGTCTCAAAGAGATAGCAACCAATTATAGCTCTGCTATACTTGTAATAATCAGTAATAATCATATATATGATAATGAGATTTCATTTCCAAAAAATTAAGATGTAACATTTGCTGGTAAAATTTTCTGGCTTAGTGATTAGATTTATTACCAATGCCACAATCCCTCAGCTGTGAAGTTTGTGCAGGTTTTTCAGCCTGAATATGTAAACAAATCGATTTCCATTCACTGACAGCAAGCAGCTGAAAATGGCTAGGAATGGAAAAACAAAGTGTTGTGAGCATGTCGCGCTAGTAACGGATGATAGAGACATGTTTTTGGAATCCGGTGGTGATGTCCGTCTTGAAAGACACATCCGCAGATGTCACATGGGGTCACGAGGGTCAAACCACTTACGGAGCAAATTACGAGGATTCAGCTCATGCCATTCCTGTAGGTTGCTGGATCCCTTTACTGTTTTTGTTTTGTTGCCATAGCAAAATAGGGGGGCAAAAAGATGCACAAGACACTTAACCATTTCATGGTGTAGACATGTCAAGATGGTAAAACAATATATGTGCCTATATAAAGGTGAGCTAAACATAGAGCCTTGGAATGTCCAACCACAACCATGTCACCTCTGCTACACGCTGGAGGACTCTATTAGAGACCCCCATCAAGCCTTACTAGAGGGGTCTTCCGGTTCTATGTCATTAAAGCTCAAATATTGTGTAATGAAAAGATGTGCAACATTCTAATATACTTTGTGTTACAGTTCTAAAGGTTTACGCTTGCAGTTAGTGAATGGAAACATCTCAGTTTACTTCTATAATGCCAAACTAATACAGGTAGGCACAGGGCTCATGACAGAGCATCAGACGAAGTTCTGTAACTTTCTAATGTACTTTGTGTTACAGCTCTGAAGGTTTATGCTTGCTGTCTGTGAATGTAGACATCCTAATTTATATCCAGATGCTTGATCATGTCCAACTAATACAGGCAGGTGCAGAGCTCATTACAATGTATCGAACCAAGTTGTGCAACTTTCTAACATACTTTGTGTTTTAGTTCTAAAGATTTCTGCTTGCAGTCAGTGAATGGAAAAATCCCTAGTTTACATCCAGAAGCTTGGTGATGTCCAACTAATATAGGTAGGTGCAGGGCTCATTGCAGTGTATCAGACCTCTTTCTTGGCAATTACGCAACGAATCTGCAGCAACATTTGCATATTTGACAGGTAATTCAGACGTTCCAGATATCACAGCGGACTTGCCACAGATTTCAGTTTTTGCATTGCAAAGGCAGAAATCCGCAGGGAAATTCTGCTGATTCTCCGCAATGTAATGAGCTGCTGCGGAGGGAAGATTCTGCACCGCAGCCTGAATTCCGCAGTTATTTTCCGCAACGTCTGAACTCCCTTAACTAAAAATGTATAGAAACAAATGTAAAAAACGGCTGCTGCAGAATTCCACTGCGGACTGTCCACAGCGGAATTCAACAGCAATTCCGCCACCTCTGAATGTGCCCTTACAGGTCCTACTGCTGTTTCTATGTAAGTGTCAGTCTTCACTGTAGTCCTATCATTCTATTCATTAAGCTTAGAAGGAGCACAGCTGCAGCATAGGGTGAGTATTGCAGTGTATGAAATGTATAAGGACAGGTAAAATAATACTTTTCTTAAATAATCTGATAAAAATGCAAATCTCATCAGTAAGCAATGCTGTATCTGTGGCTGCAATCTGCGAGGACAAGTACAATAGCTCCTTACATACTGATAAAACTTCCTTTATTCTTATTCCAAGAAATATCAATATAAAATATGTATGCAATACTGTATGGTATGGTTATATGAGGACTGTATTGCACTATTTGAGGACTGTATGGTACTGTTATTTAAGAACTGGATGGTACTGTTATTTGAGTACTGTATGGTACTGTTATTTGAGGACTGCATGGTTCTGATATTTGAGGACTGCATGGTACTGTTATTTGAGGACTGTATGGTACTGTTATTTGAGGACTGCATGGTATTGTTAGGGTATGTGCACACACACTAATTACGTCCGTAATTGACGGACGTATTTCGGCCGCAAGTCCCGGACCGAACACACTGCAGGGAGCCGGGCTCCTAGCATCATACTTATGTACGATGCTAGGAGTCCCTGCCTCGCTGCAGGACAACTGTCCCGTACTGTAATCATGTTTTCAGTACGGGACAGTTGTCCTGCAGCGAGGCAGGGACTCCTAGCATCGTACATAAGTATGATGCTAGGAGCCCGGCTCCCTGCACTGTGTTCGGTCCACTACTTGCGGCCGAAATTCGTCCGTCAATTACGGACGTAATTAGTGTGTGTGCACATACCCTTATTTGAGGACTGTATGGTACTGTTATTTGAGGACTGTTTTGCATTATTTGAGGACTGTGTGTTACTGTTTTTTACGGACTGTATGGTGTTTTTATTTTAAGATTGTGTGGCTCTGTTATTTGGACTGTTTGGTACTATTATTTCAGGACTGTATGGAACTATTTGAGGAGTGTATGGTACTGTTATTTGATGAGTGTATGATGGTTTTTGAGTACCGTATGGAGCTATTTTAAGACTGAATCGTAATGTTATTTGAGCAGTGTATGGCATTACTTGAGATTTGTATGGCACTCTTTGAGGGGTCTATGGTACTGTTATTTGAGGACTGTATGGCACTATTTGAGGACAGTATGCTACCATTATTTGAGCACTGTTTGGCATTGTTGTTTTAGGATTGTGAGACACTGTTATTTGGGACTACTTGGTACTGTTATATGAAGTCTGCATGGCACTGTTTGAGAATTGTATGGTATTGTTATTTGAGGACTGTATGGTACTGTTATTTGATTTCTGTATGCCACTATTTGAAGACAATATGGTACTATTTTTGAGGACTGTATAACACTATTTGGAAACTATATGATACTGTTATTTGAGGACTGTATGGAACTATTTGGAAACTATATGATATTGTTATTTGAGGACTGTATGATTTAATTTTTGAGAATAGTATGCCACTATTTGAGTGTATGGTATTGTTGTTTTAGGATTGCGTGGCACTTATTTGGGATTATCTGATACTGCTATTTGAGGACTGTATAGAACTATTTGAGGACTGTATGGCACTATTATATGGGATATACAGCTAAGATAAAAAAAAAACGCTATGTATTTTTTAAGAACAATTAAGTTAGGATATGTTTTGCCAGGTGAAGGCTCAGGGTTGTGTTTTCCAGCCTCATGCTTATGACCTGGAACCTATTTTTGAATTCAGAATGTTGGAGGGTCGGCAAAATACAACCTTTACCCAGAGGAAACTGTGCTAAATATATAAATGTATCTCAATGTGAACAGGAGTGAACTTCATGTGCTGCGATGAGGGCTGACATTATGCCCCACAGAAACTTGGGATAAAAGAACTTTGTGGTGCCATGGAAGATTTCTTAAGGAAATTACAACAAAAAATATTTTACAATGACAAATGCATTCTTGTGTACCAGGGACATTAACAACTACTGCCATTAACACTACCAATATCATTACTACTACTGCTACTACTACTACTGCCACTAACACTACCAACATCACTACTACTACTACTACTACTGCTACTACTGCTACTGCTACTGCTGCTGCTGCTGCTGCTGCTGCTGCTGCTGCTA